>NC_064289.1:28032942-28332942 GCF_019186545.1 Solanum stenotomum | reverse complement strand
AGTATTGAGCACCAATATGGGGATGCAAGTTCATATTAACTCAAGTCTCCATAAACCATGTAGCCATCATGGGTATTAATGGGTCATGCTTTTTAGATGATCACATAAGTTAAGGTAGTGGATCCACTAAGTTAAGTAGTTCTATATGATGGCCAAGTATAGGACAGTCTGGCAGGGTGATGGTAAAAACGTTGTATCACCACTTAGGCTCATAGTGGTGGCTGTTGGTTAGAGAATCTCACACATAAACCATATTATATTCTTATATAAGTAAAGTTGAGTTTGTTATTGCTTTATCTTTAACGAACCATGTTGGTTGCAACTGTTTTATAAGCTTTATTTATATTGCATGTGCTTCATTTATTTGTATTTGAGTTAAGTTATTCAGAGGTTGAGAAGAGATAAGTGTTTCCTTTCAGAATCCTTTCAAGCCTATATCTTGTTTTAGCATTCCAACTCGCATACTCGTACATTCAATGTACTGATGCCAGTTGGCCTGCATCGTATTAAGATGCAGACGCAGGTAACCAGGATCAGCATCCAGTGCCTCGTTGATCTAGCTTGAGCATTCAGAGTCTGTTGGTGAGCCTCATTGCATTTTGGAGGACTCCTTTATTTGCTTTCAAGTCTTTCAGATGTTAGGATGATCGGGGGTCCTGTCCTGACATCCCTCTTTGTTTTAGAGGCTTTATAGACAGTTAGTATGCGGGTGTCTTTACATTGTCATTTCATATGTTAAGACTTGAGTTGCCATTTTGGCAAAGTTGAATGTTGACTTTTAAACATTCTAAGCTATTTGACTAAGTTATTTGAGTAAGTTCATTTGATCATTGTATTAATGTTTTGAGTCTTCCGCTGAGTCAATAAGCCAGGCCAAGGGTTTGCAGGCCAACAATGGTCTTCAAGTGCCAGCCATATCCGGGGTGCATGTAGGCTCGGGGTGTGACAACTCTACTCAAAACTCTTCTTTACTTTTCTCATAAATCAATTTAAGATAATGATTGGTTCAAAATATTTCTCAATAATAAGGTTCATGTTGAAAAATAGACATGATTAATCAATTGAAGAATCTCAATACATGATATACAACAACTCAACAATTAGGAATAGAAATTCAAAATTAAATGATACTACTCATCTCAAGAATACTCAAAATAAAGGATAAAAACCCCAAATTACTCTTTCTCTGAATTTTGACATAGGTAGGGCGTGTGGACAAGCTATTTCAACACTGTGATAGACTTACAGAGCTGGGAAAAACAAAGTTTTTGGTGAAAATGGTGGAAAATTGAAAACGCTTGAAACCCTAACCTTTTCTCCTCTTGGAACCTTGCTATATGATTTGAAGTGTTAAAGAACGTAAAAATGATGTTTAAAACTTATAAAACCCATAACTAGGTGTAAAAGGGCCGGGATTTACACTTAGGAAGGATAAGAAAAGTCTAAAATACCCTTAATTAACAGAAAACACAAAACCCCAGGCGCATCTGATGGAGGACCTGACGGCCCATCGTGAGGTTAATTGTCTGTCACCTTTCATCGTCAAAGTCACCTAAAACACCTAAAATTTCTGCATGTGTGATGGGCCAGTTGACGGCCCATCAAGAGGTTGGTTGCCCGTCACCTGTCATCATCAAAGTCACTTGAAATACCTGAAATTTCTGCATGTCTGATGGGCCAGCTAACTGGTCGTCAAGAGGTTGACTGCCCATCAGGGTTGCCGTCAACTTTTTTCTAATATGACAGTCTCTGGTAAGATGGTCAAAAAATTTTACCCCAAACTTGAAATGAGGCAAACTCAATGGCATTGGAAAAAAAACTCAAAGTCCTTCAATTTGGTAGGTCATGGAGCACCTAATTCATTATGTTCTGGGAGATATGATTGTTTGAAGTTAACCTAAGTATAATCTTATGTCCAAAATTAATCGGTAAGTAAGCTTTCAACTCAACTTTCTGCCAGGGGTTCTGGTGACCTTAATTCATTTCCAAATCCATTCCAACACTAAATAATTGACATTTACACATATGAGCAATTTAAAAATCAACTAATACGACTTTACATGAAAATAAAGAATGGTTCGGACCTTAGCTTAGAAATTTTTGGGGTCTTATAATGGTTCATCAGAGGGTTATCTTTGCCACTCCGATTGGTATTGGACCATCTCATATCAGTGGGGTCCATAATTTCCCATGGTTGTGAATCATGTGAGGTTTGTAGAGCATGCGCGCCTCGAAACCTACGGAGATAATGGTAAGAGGCCTTGCCATCAGTACAATGTCGAGTAATGAAGTACTTTTCCAAGTAGGTTTCCAATTCATGAACTTTTCAAAAGGTATGGATTGAAGATGTGGAAGATACATTGGTCGAAGCTTCTTTCAAGAAGTTTTCATTTCTCTAAGAACTGCATGGACATTATCAATATCTGAGTGTGACAGCATTCCACTTTGAGGTGAGTATAAGTTCAGCATGGGACATCTTTTTTTTCGACCCTATAGCGGTAGCATCTCAAGTTTTAGGGGGTTCTGAGGTAGGCTATAGTGCCGGCGGCAAGCAGAGTTCAGGCCAGACTTCTTATGGTGGTCGTTCTGGAACTTTGGGTGTTGGGTCTAATATTTTGCCAGTTGGGTCTTTGCAATCAGTTGTTATTAGTGATGGTGGTTGATATGGGTATGGCGATATAGGCCACTATATTAGAGATTTTCGCAAGGCTCGATGCAATTGTCTATGGTTGGTTCTGAGTTAAAAAGAGGTAGACAGTGTGGATCACCACATTCATCACGCTATAGAGGTTGGTATTATTGTGGTAGGAGTGACCACCGATCTAGAGAGTGCCTAGATGCCATTCCTTTTCCAAGCATGGTAGACATCTGATATTTCCCACGTTAGGGTGGTTGGACTTGGTTGTACCTATGAGAAGCTTAGTCATCAACCTACAACAATTCCCCAGCATGGAACCATGATAAGAGGTATTCAGTTAGAGAAGTCTCATGGTTTGTCGGCTTCTTCGATCGGAGGTGGTGCCTTTGGTGTTGCTAGTGCTATATCTGGTGTCCAGGTTAAGGTCGGGCATGATATGTTCTATGTTTCTTCAGACCGGCTAAAGGCCGAGGCTACAGGTACCTTATTTTTGTGTGTGATTTTTTGGCTTTATCATTTTAGTTTCTATTTGTGTGATTTGGGGCTTTCGTGCCCACTCGAATTTATTTGGCTTATTACCTATCACTGGCTTGTTATAGCACCTTGATTTGAGGTTTGTGTTTTGTCTCATGCAGTTGATTTTTTTTAGTAGTGAATCAACTAGGCTGTGTTGCTTCAATTGGGAGTAGTGGTTAATTAACTCTTTGTGTCTTTGCCTTTATAGTCTTGTTTTAGTTATGACCTTGGGATTGTTGAGTTCCCTTTTTGCGACCCTTGTTGTGTGTTTATGTTGTTATATCGACCCTTGTTTAATAGGTGGCTAGAACAGCTTTATCCGGTGAGATATTTATGTGTTGTAAGGCCTAGTCAGCTTAGTTATGTGATGTCACTTTTGAGTAGTAGTTGAGAGATTGCTAGATTTCAGAGTTGCTTGTTGGGTAGTTTTCCTTCTTTAGTTGTGGTATTCCTTTTTGATTGCTTTCTTCCCTAGCCTTATTCTTTTCTTTATTGCCGAGTTACGTTTTCGCTTGTTCGGCCTTTTTGGATTCGTCTGATTCTTGTAGTCTTGGAGTTCGGTTATTGCTAGTTGGAAGTCAGGCGTGTGATCCCTTGTTTATTACAATCACTTAACAAAATAATTATCCTTAACTATTAACCAATACTAACTACTTTAACCAATATTGTTGATGATAATGATAGTGATGTACCTCAGGGTCAGGGCCGTCTCAACCCCTATACCATTAAAGCCATCGCTTGGGCCCTATATCTTTAGGGGCTCCCATTTTTAAAAAAATTACTTATAAATGTTATTTTATAAAAAAAAATTATATGTAATATGAGTGCTATGATTTCTACTAAGAAAATTGCATATGAGATGAATATAGAACCTGAATTTTGAAACAAACAGTTTGATGAAAATATTGATAACGAAATCACAAAATCCCTTGAAATTAGAGTTGATTACTTTATATATATATAGTAGATCAAGCTATTTTTTCACTTCAAAATAGAATTGAACCAGTAGAAGCATATGAAAATATTTTTGGTTTCTTATTTACTGGTAAATTGGGATCACTAGATGATGAGAATTTAAAAAAATATTGTTTTAACCTTAAACTTTCTTTAACACATAATCGTTATTCTGGTATTGATGGTTTAAATTTATTTTTTGAATTAAAAGTGTTAAGAAAAATAATACAAGTAGAAGATAATGATCTAATGAAAATACACAATCAAATAAAAAGACTTGATTATTTTCTAAATACACTTATTGCTTATAGAATAATGTTAACAGTTCTTGTAACCGTTGTCTTAGCCCAAATAAGTTTTTTGAAACTAAAATTGATTAAATCTTATTTAAGATCAACAATGTCTCAAAAGATTGAATGAATTAGCTATATTATCAATTGAAAAAGAATTATTAGACTTCGCATCTAAAAAAATTAGAAAAGTAGATTTTAAATAAAAGTATATGTGATGAAGAAAATAAAATATAAGGGCCCCTCTCTAAAGTTTCGCTTGAGGTCGGACCTTCTCGGGGTACATCAACACACTTGTTAAGCTCATTCACACTAATAACTAATTTAAATAGATTGATAATATTTTTTTTGGTTTCCCACCCGGTGTTCGGAACCCACATTGGAGCTTCAACTAAATTCGAAACGCGCACTAAGGGCCCATTCGGGGGTGGCGCTCCCAACATGATTTTCTCCATACCCAGGGCTCGAACCCGAGACCTCTGATTAAGGGTGAAGCACTCCCACCAGTGCACCACAAACCATGTTAGTAATAGATTAATAATATATTATATTGTGTTTTTTATTTTTCATCTTTTAGTCCAACAATTCAAAAACACATATCTCTTCGTCTATTCTTTTTTCGTTTTCGGTTTCACTTCTTCTGCTTATCAAATCAGTCTACACACATTGATCATATATGTAAGTGTAACACTCCTGAATTTATTTTTTTAAACTAAGACTCGAACCACTCTTCATTGTGAGTAGGATTTTACCGACGAAATTAAAATTTCTTTAGTGTTAAGGTCACTAGATGTAGCACCTTGAGTTCCAAGAAGAACTAAAGAGAGTTCATTCAAGTCATTCTTAAGTTCCTTTAGGTTTTGGGTCAATTTAAAACGATCATAACTCTCAGTACATGATGAGTTATGTGGGATAATAGGTATCCAATGAAAGGTCTTCGAATTATCTTTACAATGCCACCGAGTTTTCTAAGTTTCAAGTTTGGATGAGTGAGATAGGCCCTTTTGAAAGGAAAGTTACCCGAAAATAGTAAGGGGTATTTTGGTCTTTTAATTACCCAATCAGATTTAATTCATTTTTAGTAAGGTTTTAAGGGTCTAATCCTATTAGGTTCATTTTTATAATCCTAATATACTCTTAGGGTTTTAGTTGAAAGTTCAAGAAGAGAAAAGAGGAGAGGATCAAAGCGTTCGTCGAGAGTTTTGTGTTTTGTTGCGGATTTTCGCCATGGGTTTAATCCCTAAGAGGTATGTAAGCTTCCATAGTGTTGGATTTGTTCACCCACATGCCAAACATGTTAATTTCAGCGCTAAATTCGTCCTAAAAGTTTGAGACTTTGATGTTCTTGAGTTGTAATCTTGAATTGCTTTCGTTCTTGAATTTGGGATGATATTGAGGAGTTCTTGAGAGTTTAAGGTCAATTTTAGAGTTGTGTTTTGATTATATTCTTGTGTACATATGCTGGGTATCTGAATATAAAAAGGAATTGAGAAAAAGAATCGAATTTAGGCGAATTGGGGTTAGAAAACGAAGAAGGAGCAAGTCGGGCAAATCTGGTACCAGGTCCGCGTCGTGAACCTGTTCCTCAGGATTGACAAAGTTTTCTTTGCGTCGCAGAGCGGTCACAGACCGTTCTACCTCAAAATTTATTTCGTGACCAAATAATTAAATGCATCTCCGCGTCGCGGACTTGCTTCCAGACAGTGATTTCTTGATCATTTTTTCATGTTTAACTATCTAAAAATAGTCCTAAACATCATGATATTTTTCCTATCACAAATAGCAACCTTGTATTCATAAATCACATTCAAGGTAGAGTTGAGAGTCAAGTCTTGAGAGTTCTCTCAAACATTTTGAGAAAGTCCCTTTGAGTCCTTTCAAAAGTCTTCTACAATTTCTAATAACTTGTTTCAAGACTCAACCAAGTGAGTATGAGATAGAGGAGAATGTATTCATGAGTCCATTTTGTCATCACGGTATCCTTCATATCATGAACCATAACTCTTGAATTCGTAATTCACATTCAAGAGAGAGTTAAGAGTAGAGTTCAAGGAAGCCGTTGAGTTCAATTGTGAATCCTTTGAGATCCATCATCGATTTGAGTTAAGTTCTGAGTAAGTAAGTATGAGAATGAGAAGAGTCGTATACATGAGTTCCTTATTGATATTTTGACCCTTGAGTCGAGTCGTTCATGCCCATAACTTTCGCATGAACTCCATCAGTTGAGTGCCTTTGAGAGGAGTAGTATCTTCAAGTTCTAAGTCTTGAGTATTGAGTTACTAATCCCCTGTGAGATTATATTTCTAATAATGGGACTATTACATGTTACCCATAAAGTCCTTGAATTGAATTGTTCATGCCCATAATTCTGCATGAACCCTATAAGTCGAACACTCTTGAGATGAGAAGTATCTTTGAGTCCTTGAGTTGAGTAGTTCATGCTCATAATTCCATATGAACCCTCTGAGTTGAGCATTCTTGAAATGAGTAGTATCATTAAAGTTCTTGAGTTCCAATTAATGAGTTCTATCTAAGGTTATTGAAAACCTTGCATTGAGTCGTTCACGTCCATAATTCGGCATGAACCATATTTTAAGAAGTCTTTTATAAACATTTTAATTTTGTTTTAAGGCTTAAGCTTTGAGTTGAGTAAAGAGTAAGAGTAAAGTTCATTTCTTCAAGGATTATATGGGAACTAAGTATTCTCAAGATTTAAAATGTGTTCACATTTGAGCAAGAAAGGAAACATCGATTTCCAAGAGAACCTTTGAGCTAGTTTTTGAGTAATTATCTCAAATCACAGAAAGAGATTTGTTTTTAAAACATATGAGCTGAGTATATTTTGGGAGTAGTATTGAACATCGATATGGGGACGCGAGTTCATAATAACTCAAGTCTCCATAAACCATGTAGCCATCATGGGTAGAAAGGATCATACTTTTTAGATGACCTTTTAGTGTTTTTTAGCATAGACTAGTGGATCCACTTAGTTAAGGCGTTCTATATGACGGCAAAGTATAGGACAGTTCTGGCAGTGTAGGCAAGACGTCGTATCATCACTTAGGCTCATAGTGGTGATTTTCGGTTAGAGAAACTCCCGCAGAGTTATATTGTATTTTTATATACACATTGAGTATTATTGTATTTTTCAATACATTGAGTTGCTATCTACAGTTTTACAGCTTTCCATATATATTGCATCTTTTACTATTACTTTATCCTTGAGTATCATGAGTTGAGTCCTTCGAGTTGAGTATCTTGAGTTGAATTGTGCTTCATTGAGTCGAGTACCTTATTGTTGAGTTGAGCCCTATTTCACTTAGTTGGGAACCTTATTACTGAGTTGAGTATCTTATCCTTGAGTACGTTTAAGTTGAGTAAGTTTGAGTAGTTTTGAGTATACTTGAGTATTCCTTGAGTTGAGTAAGTTTGAGAAGAGGTAAGTATGTTCCCTTTTTATCAAGTTTCAAGCTTATGTTATGCTTTAGAATTCCCCTTACATGCTTGTACATTCCATGTACAGAGCCAATTGGCATGCATCCTTTCATGATGCAGATTCAGGTATTCAGGATCATCAACAAGATCTTCGTTGATACCACATGGAGTTCGAGTTAGCTATGGTGAGCCTCCTTACTTCCGGAGGATTTCATTTACTTTTCAGTTATATCAGTTGTTAGGATGTCATGGGTCTTGTCCCGACTTCTATCTTTGTCAGTTAGAGGCTTCATAGATAGATAGTAGAGATTGAGAAGTATGTTTCATTTATCTTATTAAATGTATTAAAGACTTGAGTTGCCTAGTGTTGGCTAGTTGAATATTCTATTTTTATACAGAGTTATTCATTTGAGTTAAAGATTTGTAAGTTTCATGAATTTTATTCAGTTTTAAGCTTTGTATGCTTGAGTTAGTCTTCCGCTTGTAGTCAGCCAGGATGAGGGTTCGCTTGGGAACAAGCAATGGTTCTCGAGTGCTAGCCACGTCTAGGGTGTAGGCTCGGATCGTGACAGTAAGGTTGACTCTTACTAATAGTAATACGTTGCCAAAATTTTGAAGGTTGAAGGGGTGACACTTGAAGATGGGTGCACCCCTAACATTTGGGACACTTTTTCTTATTCTAGGGATCTCTTTTCTTTAACTTAATTCCAATTAACTTTTTTTCAAGTAAGAGTATCATTGAGTTCCCTTCTAATGATTGAGTTTTCTTCTAATGATTCATTCAAGGGAAAAATTAGTAGTCTGCATGCGGATTCAGCCGAACTCAGTAGATTTTACTCAAACAATATATTTGTGTTATTAAATATGTATAACTATTAGATTTGAAACTCAATTATTATCAATCAAAGTCTTCATTATAAAATTGTGAACCCATATACTTGAACTCTTAGTTTTGCCGTTGATTACTCACAGACCATGTAGATGCGCATTAAAAGATTTTTTTTCTGTTGTTGTTGGTCCTTATGAAAGAGAAAAACAATTGTTGGTGGGTGTAGCTTGTAGAAACTTCATAGGCGGGCCACTATTGTAGCTTGAAACTTTAAAATTTGAAAATTAAATCCTATTTCAAATGGGTATTACCAGAAAAGATTGAATACGTATTGAGGAAACTGAATCTGAAATGTAGGGTGATTTGATGTGATTTTTTTAGGTGTTTTGGATGGATTTAATCCTTGGTTTCAAGAAAAAAAAAAACTGAGTCAATTTTTGTATAGTAGTATGTAATATTGTATAGTATAGTATATGAGTATATAAACACCTCTTTTAATTTTGTATTACATTGTGCTAAAGATTGCAATGTAAACTATATTTTGTTATTGGATGCACACGGCGGGGGGGCATATTCACGTGACTGTCTAACAAACATTCACGTTGAGACTTGAGTCTCCTCTCAAAAGTCAAAAATGAAAACGAAGGCAAGTGTAGACCGGGCCACCAACTTTCCCATCATTTTATTTTTAATTACCACTAAAATAATTTCACAAATCAAATAGTATATAGCCGGAGTTAGTAGCGGAGCCAGAAATTTTATTAAGGATGTCCAAAAATAATGATGTGTGACTGGTAAATAAAATTAAAAAATATTGTGCTATTTAGGGTTCAAACCTAAAATTCCTTCATTCAAATAGACATATGTTACCACTACGTTAAAGACATATTTTTTGTCAAAAATATCCAACTTTAAATATATATCCTTTAAATGTAGAATTTGACATATTTATAATTACGATAAAATAACTATACCTACGCCACTGGACAGAACCATCTTAAGCGAAGAATACTCTGATGTATATTCTTCATCAAAAAAATATATGATATACAAAAATTAAATAACAATTATAATAAATACATTTTTAATTTTACACATCCTTAACAATTAACACAATTCAAAAAGGAAATTTGCGTATTCTTTATTAAATTACTGACCCTACCATGAAAATAATAGCTAGTCACTACTCAGTATACTACAAATATAAACCCCCTTCTCGTGTATTTAGTAAAATTTCTTTTATTAATTTTACGTATAAATTAAGTCATAAAATTATTTTTTTTTTTATATTAAAGTATTTCAACTTTACCGACCATAACTATAAATTGAAAATTTATTTTTGTCAAATTAGAGTAACTGAATTTATTTTGCCGAAATGTTGATTTTTTGACGTAGAATTTTCATATTTGTCCTCTTTATTTTGGCATTTGAGTGCTTCTTTTCTGTCTTCTGCTTTACAAATATGGATAAGTTAAGAAAATTACACGTGAATCTTTTATTTTTTGTCTTTTGCTTTGGTATTTATACTTACTTTTTATATAATTTAGACAAAATCAATAATTATAGTAGGAGAAAAATATATTTTTTTTAAAAATCTTTTGATATACTGTAATGAATTACATTCAATTATATTTTATATGATAATATAATATTATATGACTCTAGTCTTAAAACGAGAAAAGTTCATGGCCATACACAAATTAATCAGAGTGTCTCCTTGTTAGAAAATACTACCCCTCAATTTTAATTTATATGATTTTTTTTAGTAAGTTTAAAAAGAAATAATATTTTCTTTATTTAGTAGTAATTTAATTTTAAAATATATATTTATTTTTCATGAAATAAGTTATAACTATACAAATATCTATGACTTATTATAAATCACAATTTAAAAAAAAAAAATTAAAACTTCATGTCAAAGTAAATTACATTAAATAAATTGAACCAAATAATAATAGTAATAATAATAAGAAGAAGAAGTAAGTTCTATAAAAACGGAATTAATTAAACAGTTCATACAGTAACTTGGGGTTGTGGCCTGTGGTGGGGGCGGGGGGGNGGGGTTACCACTTATTTTTATGCCAAAACTAGCCGTGTGAATGTTTTTTATTTCCCCTTCTTACATCTTAAATAAAATGATAATTTTATCAAATTAATTTCTTAAATATAATAAATTTAATATCTCTAAAAATATTTATAGTTAATAGTAAGAAAAAAATAAAAAATTTAATAGTAAATCATTTTTTTATTTTTTTCAATTGAACAAGTAAAATTTGATATTTATTTTTAGTATAATAAACAAGTAAAAATGATCATCTAATTTTAAGTATGCGATGGACAAGTGAAAATGAATCCAAAGAGTAATTCAAAAAATTTAGTAAAAAATCTTAATATATCAATTGATTAACTATTTGAGTTTTCATCTAATTCACGAGAGTGTTTTTATCATCCAATCTTCTCTACCCCCTCACACCCCCTACCCCTAGTCTCTCTAACATAGAGGAGGAGCCAAGATAAAGAGTTTAAGATTCTAAATTTACTTTAAAATCGTTAATCAATTTTGTTAGAAGTTTATAAATTAATATACATATATATATTTAATTAATTTTTTCGTATAATTATAAAATTTACAAAAAAATTACCGAGTTCGTTTGAATCTACAAACCTCTATCTAACTCCGTCTTAGGTATCAATTTTTGAAGTTACAAAAAAATGTGTTTTAGTAGTTTGCGAAAAAACCCATGGGTGGAAAATCAAAAGAAGACGGAAGAAAGTGAGGCGAAGCTGAATAAGATAAACGGGACCACGTGTTTAGCCTTTGAAAATAAAGGGTCACGTTATTTATCGTGCTTCCATAACTGCAACCTTTTTAACCTTGCTCCTTCCACTAAATTCACGCTTACTAAAAAGTTTTTTTAAAAAAAATAAATTACGCTTACTAATAAGTTATTATTAATTAAATAATTTATTTCCATTCCATATGAACCCGTTGTGACCAATGATTAATGAAATAATTCAAACGAAGCTAATTATAAAATCAAATTACTTTATCACCAAGGTGGTAGTAATAAAATGAGGAATGTTTAAGGTAAGATTATGCAAAATAGAAAGCATTTAATTTATATTAGGTACTATAATTATAGTTTAAATTGTAATTCACGGCTACAGTTTCTTTAATTTCTGTCATTCGCCTGATTTTTATAAATTTAGAATTTATATAATTCGGTTCATGATTGTATAAATTCAGAATTTTGTATATGCTTACCCTAACTATTTGTATACGATTTATAAAAAATTCATAACAAATTATCATATTTATATTTATATATTGGCAAGCGAAATATACAAACAGAATTCTGAAAAATTCTTAAATGTATAAATACAGAATTTGTAGATATTTATCATATTTGTATATGCGCAAACGAAATATACAAATGGGCAAAAATACATATATTGTAGCCTCCATAACAAATAAAATTATAACTGTAAATTGCAATTATTAAAACTATAATTATAAAACCTTATTATATCTATTATATTTGTTATTTCTAAAATTTTCTCCAATATTTAATTTAATTTTCTTGGGGGCTGGAATTGGTAGACTTTTGGTGGTAGTGGAATTCGTTTGACTAACTAGGTTCTATACCTATTAAATAGGATTTTTTATAATATACTATAGAAAAAGAAAATACAAGTCAATTGTAGATGCTCAAGGTGGAGTATTCAATTGGAAGTCATCTTAACTCGAAATGCTTTCCTATTAATCAATATACCTTAAATTGGAATTTGGATGATAATTATGTTATCATTTTTATTATGTGGAGTATCAATTAATGGGATTCGGCTCATCTCCATTTCTCTTCTTTTCATTTTCCCCAAGTTCTAACTTAGATTGGAGACACATGTCATAGTTTAGAATTAATGATTGATATTTAATTGATTAAAACAAAGTCCTAGCCATAGTTATTTACTTCCATATATTTGCTTCTTAAATATTTTTGCAATCCATTATATTTTCCCTAAATATATTAAAAACTTTTCTTTACTGCCCTGCATATATATATAAAACTTAATAAATACTCTTACTTTTTTGAAAAAAATTATAATACAGTTAAATATTTTTATTATTCTAATAGAGTTTTAGGAGCTACAGTGTCTATAGAGCAATATGGACTCCATTTAGGGAGTAAGAAAGAATTTAAAGTTGTTTGACAAGATTTAGTTTACTCCTAAAATAAAAAAAAAATGCTAGGTCACAATTTTTAATTTTTTATTTGGCAAATATTATTTGTGAAATGGCAAACGTTAGGTAAAAAAGTAAAAAATCAGCAAAAAATTACTTAAGTAATTAAGAAAATAAATTCTTTTAAATACATTTAGGAAAAATATAATGTAAATCTAGAATTGTTGGATTGCAAAAATATTTAAGAAGCAAATATATGAAAGTAAATAACTATGGTTAAAACTTTATTTTAATCAATTAGATCTCAACCATTAATTCTAAACTATGACATGTGTTTTCAATCCAAACTAAAAGTTGGGAAAAATGGAGAGAATAGAAATGGAGAGGAACCGAATCCAACTAGTACTTATTATAGAAAAATCTATTTATATCATATGATTGTCTAAATATGTTTTCACTATCAATAATATATAACTTAAATTTTAATTAAAAATATTATTATAAGAAAATGTCTAATTAAAGTACAACGTGCTTAGGACACCACACTAGACCAAGAGCTAGCTATTACTTGATTCTGTTTAACCTTTTTAACGCTCTGCCGCATGATTTCTCAAAATTCAAATGAAAGAAATATTGCCAGAAATACTTACTTCCTCAATTTCAATTTATTTATTCTATTTTAATTTGATAAAAGATTTAAGAAGATAAAATTAGAATTAAATCTTATCATTATGAACTAAAAATGTGTTAAATATATTAAAATATCTTAAAATTTAATTTATTATGAACTTAAAAGAAAAATAAAACAGATAAATTGGGTCAGAGAGTGTCTAGATATATATATACACACACTATCTCTATTCAAACAAATAAAACACTTTTTTTTATAATTCTAAAATAGTGACATATTTTTATATTTAAGTAATAATCAACTTTAAAATATCGATTTTATTTTTAATAAAATAAATTATAATCACATAAATATTTATGACTTATTTTAAATTACAAGTTTCAATTTTTTTTCTTTCTTAAACATTATGCTCAGTCTAACACCTTTACAAAAATTGAGATAAGGGACAACTGACTAAATGAATTTCAACTACTATTCATTTATTTTTATTGATGTTAATTACTTTCTCCCCCATCAATTTTTTTGTCTTACTATTTTGTTACAAAATGAATACTCCATCTCTTTTCTTTTTGATAACTTGTTAATTTCAACTTTCAACCTGTCATATGTAAAACTACAAATTAAATGACATTTTGATATATTTTACATATTTTAGTTTAAGACAAGATCAAAAAATCTTCTTTACTTACTTCAATTTTATGTCAAATCAAAATAGACCAAAAAAAAAAAGTAATTACTTTAAATAAATTAAAATAGTATTGAACGCCGTGAGGTATGGTAGCTATAAATATATAGAGATTCTTGAGTTCCATCCTCCAAAATTAACACAAGCCACATATTATAGGAATAGGAATAGTCAACTTTCTCTTTATTATTTCACTACAATTAGTCTTTGAATATATGGGTGTAGGAAACTCACCATGTGCTTCATGTAAGCTGCTGAGACGCCGTTGCGCCAAGGACTGCATATTTTCTCCTTACTTCCCTTGTGATGATCCTCACAAATTTGCCATTGTTCATAAGGTCTTTGGCGCCAGCAATATCAGCAAAATGTTACAGGTACGTCGATAATAACGATGCTTGTTGTTAAAATAGATCTTAATTAGGCCTAACTCACGCCCCAAAAGTTAGCTCAAAGGGAAGAGGATTGTCTAAGTTTTATTGGGAGTTTATCCATCTCTTTAACAATCAATGTGGGACTTTTGTCATTCTTTTAACACTCACCTCACGCCCAGAGTTTAGCATCTGATTTGATTTTTTTTTTGGGGCCCCAACATTGTGTGAGATGAGCCTACTCTGATACTTGTAATGGACTAAATTTGGTCTGATGGACTCATCTTAACAATGAGGTTGAAGAGTTAAGGTTGAGATGAAGTGTCAAAATGAAAATTTGGGGCGCACAAATTAGAGGGGTTGTCTATATATGTATTTGACCTATCTTAATTAAATTGCAACATACACATATGGTTACACATTTGTACATGGTATTAGAGCACATAAAGGTTTTGAAATCGAATCTCACCACTATCTGTTTCCAACCGTTTGAAAATATAATTAACTAATAAAAATGTGATTTTCTAACGGCTTTCTCTCAGGAGGTTCCGGCGAATGAAAGAGCGGATGCAGTGAGCAGTTTAGTGTATGAAGCAAATGCAAGAATGAGAGACCCTGTATATGGCTGTGTGGGTGCAATATCCTATTTGCAGAACCAGGTCACCCAGTTGCAAATGCAGCTAGCAATGGCTCAAGCTGAAATACTTTGCATCCAAATGCAATCTGAGCCACCACAAGCAGCAGCAGCAGCAGCTTTTCCCATGACACCAGATAATCAATTAGTACCAAATGATCATGACATTGACAAATCCTTTTTTCTCTCAGATCAGTACCTCAACTTTGACTCTACCTCCCATAAATGTTGTAATTCTCAAGATGGACTCTTTCTTTGGAGATAATCAAACCAAAATCTCACTTTTAGATGCTGCTTCATTAATAGTTTTGTTTCTTTTATCACTTAGAATTTATGTTGGTCAAAATACATATACTGTTGTTGAAAATAATACGAATATAAATAAATATTCAGGTTAAGACACATATATCTCATTTCTCCTAAAGAGATTCAAGCTTAATGCTATAACCTATATCGATCCAACAATATATTGTTGACTTGTTTCTTTCCTAAAACAACAACCTAGCAACATCATATAACTCAAATTAGTTAAAGAGTCACAGTTCCACCAATACAACACCTTTATTCAATATAAAATTACTCTCTTTTGTGTAGTGAATTAGTTTGAAGACTTGTAACTTTCTTTGTCTCGAGACTCTCGATTCTCTCAGTCACTACACTAACCTATAATACATTTCATCTACTCTTTTTCCATCTATTACAACACAAAGGAAAAAACATCCTTTATATATAGTTGTAGAATTTTTTTAGAAGTAATTAAATGTCAAGAAAGTGGATAGTTATTTTGAGGAATAGTGAGACAATTAGTAGAAAATAATGAGAAAACAGATCATTGTGATTATAATGAATTACACAAAATAATAACACCACTTTATATCTACTAATTATCACTTTAATATTTTAATTTTATTATTTAAATGCACTTAGACAGCAACATTTATATATTTACCCCCATTATAATATTGTACTTGTCTTTTTTCCCTCTTGTTTTGTCATGAGGAATAGTATTAGACAATGAAGGGTTTTGTCTTTTTTCCCTCTTGTTTTGTCATGAGGAATAGTATTAGACAATGAAGGGTTTTGTTTTGTTTCTTTTAATCATCATGTGAGGCGATAGTATGATCAAGATAATGTACTATTATAGTTGAGTTAATTAAAAAAAAGATTTAATTTGTCTGTTGAGTACTTGATAATTAAGTCAACCAAGCATGTGGGAGGTGCAAAATATTATAAACTATAGTATATAATATTCCTAAACATTATTCTTATTACTATGCCAGATTTTATTATTCAACCAATTGTGCAATGGGCAAGGGACGGTGCCCATACATGACAAGAGATAAAAATTGGACGCTCCTCAGCAACATCAACAAATTAAAATAATTTCCCCATAAACTTAGTTATTTTTTTTTTCTATTATTATTATCTGAATAGAAGTTTGATATTTATACCAACAAGCACCTAAAAGAAAGCACAATTAGCCTCTTGTTTGACTCTCGGATTGTGAGAAACAACAACAACACACCTAATGGAATCCACATATGAGGTCTGGAGAAGGTAGAACGTACGCAGATCGTGCTCCTACCCCGTGGAGGTAAGGAGACTATTTCCGGAGGAAAAAAATATATGACCACTAAAGCCTCTCCCTGATACATAGAAATTTTGGAAGAACTTGATTAGGTTACTATTTTCCCTCATTGCTTTAAAATATTATTTCCTCTGTCCCAATTCATATGACGTCTTTTGAATTTCGAGATTTAAATGAATCTAATTTTGACTCGTTAATTCACAAGGGAGGGATCGTGGAAACGTCAACCTAACGACGAATTCAAACTTATATATAACAGTGACATTTTAATATTAATTAATTAAGGTCTATTTCACAGCCTCATTAATTATTATGTGGAGAATCAGGTTATTGGTTAAGGTGGACAACTGATCTATAAATTAGAGAAAAAAGAGTCCTAATTAATTAGCTTTGTTTTGTATTATATGGAAGGATGCATGTCCCACACCAAGGTCAAACTTTTTTTGTTTTCTACAATCACTATCAAAGCATCCTTTTGTATAATTTTTATTTATATTATCATGCTTTTAAGGCCACTTTGAGTTAGGTAGTTTTTGTACCGGATGAAATATTTTCTACAGCAGCAAAATTAATAGTGGTATCATATACATATGCATATGCCAGATGATTCAAGTAATTATCAATCTATTTGGGCATTTCAAAGATGTTAAACTCATTATTATGAAATAAATAATCTAATGCTTTGAAAAATACGCTTTTGTTGTTAGAATGAACAATTCAGGTGATAGAGTTTTACTACTCTAGTAGAGTGGAAGAAACTATGAATCTGACTATTAATAAGAATAGAGTATCAATTGTTAGCCACAATTCTCCAAATCATATGAGTAACTCCTTCATCAAAGCTCATACGATTCAACACATTTACTGAGAAGCTTCAATTCACACTTTCATAAGTTATAACCATATCTAGTTTAATAACAACATTTGCATGCTTTCTCCTCTTTCTGATATCTGTAACGATCTCTTGTGTCAATAACACATTTTGTGAAATACTCTTTCCCTTCACAAATCCTAACTGATTCTAGGAAATAAGCTTTCCAACTACAAAACATATGCTAATCAATTGAAGTGAAGTCTTAATCAGACCACCACACAAGTTTAAATATTACAAATTTTTAAGTATAATTACATACGGATGGATACAACGAATGTAAATTTCTGCATAGATTATTATTACCATGATATATCCTTCTACCTTTAGAGAAAAATTTCTCGTAAAATTCCTTACAAGATTGAAAAAATGATAATGGCAACTTATAAAAACACCTACACAAGAATAAATACTTGAGTAGTGATGGAATAAATTATAAATGTATTTTATAAGATATTTTTGTTAAATCCAGTAGCCCAAGCTTAGATCGAAGCTTTCGAGATTCACCATTAATGGTGCGAGACTGACTTCATCGATAGAGCATAAGAGAAAACAAGAGATTTGGAAACTGATTTCTTATTTCTGAAAACTGATTTAGAATGAGTACAGAGTATCTATTTATAGAATCAGACTAACAAAATCTATTCTAACTAATATGAATCAATACCAAGTAACAATTAAATATCTAACTAACTAACTTGCAGCTTAACTAATTCATAACCGACTTCCGGACTTGTATCTTGTATCTTTAGCTTCAATACCCCCTTCAAGTTGGTGGTGAGGCAATCACTGCCAACTTGGACAAAACAGTGGAATGCGCAAATCCAGTGAGAGCTTTAGTAAGAATGTCAGCTAGCTGATGATTTGTACCAACATGATGTAGAGTAATGAGTCCTTCCTTAAGCTTAGTCCTAACAAAATGGCAATCTATTTCAATGTGTTTTGTACGCTCATGAAACACACGATTTCGTGCAATATGTAGAGCAGATTGACTATCACAATAGACATGAAATGGATCACTATTGGGAATAGTCAACTCATCAAATAATCTTTGCAACCATACTAACTCACCAACCACCTTCCTTAAGGATCTATACTCAGCCTGATCAACAGAAGATAAAGATATGATTTCGTGCTTCTTGGATTTCCAGCTCACAGTACTGTTCCCGAGTAGGACAACATAACATGTGACAGGCTTTCTTGAATCAGGACATGAGGCCCAATCTGAGTCACAAAAGGACCTCACTCTATAATCATCTGAATTAGACATAAAAATGCCCAATGTGAGGTCTTATTTTAGATATCTCAACATGTGGAAGGTTGCTTTCAAGTGTGGTTCTCTAGGTGCATGCAAAACTGGCTCAAGTATTGGAATCCATAGGCAATGTCCAGCCTTGTATTTGTTAAAAAATTAAGCTTGCCAACAAGCTTCCTACAATATGCAGGGTCAGAAAGCAAAGACCCCTCTTCAACTTTGAGTTTTACCAGGGGATCAAGAGGAGAAGAAAGTATGGAGAACTGGTTGCAGTTGTACTATTTGAGTAAGTCAAGAGCAAACTTCCATTAAGAAATAAGGATCCCATCTTCTTCCTTGTATAGAACCTCTAAACCAAGAAAATAATACAGCTTCCCAAAGTCTTTTATTTTGAAGATGTCATGCAGAAAGGACTTGAGACTGTTAATCTCAACTAGATCAGTGCCCGTAAGCAGTACATCATCAACATAGACTGCTACAAACACAATAGAAGAACCTGACTTTTTATGGAATAATGAATAATCATTCTAACCTCTGGAATTAAGAGCATCAGTCAACCTTGCATATCATTGTCTACTTGCTTGTTTTAGACCATATAAAGATCTATTTATCTTACAAACTAGGCCAGATCCAACATCCAATCCTTGTGGTACATCCATGTAGACCTCCTCATGCAGTTCCCCATGAAGGTATGCATTGCTAACATCCAACTGAAAAATTTCCCAATGTTTCTTAGCTGCAGTGGCCAACAAGCTCCTCACTGTTGTCATTTTCACAACTGGAGAAAACGTTTCAGTGTAATCAACCTATGCATGTTGTGTATATCCTTTCACCACTAGTCTAGCCTTTAGTATCTCTATACTCCCATCTGCTTTATGTTTGATCTTATACACCCATTTGCACCCAATTGGCTTCTTACGAAGAGGTAGGGGAACCAGGTCCCACGTATGATTCTCATGTAGTGTACTAAACTCCTGTGTCATAGATGTCTACCAGGCAGGGTTCATAACTGCCTCTTCATAAGACATTGGTTTACAATCATGAGATATGTTCATTACAAAAGACTGACTATCAGGTATCAATTCTTCAGGGGCAATGTGGTTTTTTGTGTGAAAAGGAAGAGAAAAGGGAAAGTGAGGTAACCTTTGGTACATGATGGATGTAATCATTCAAATATGATGGTGCTTTACGACTTCTAGTGGACTTTCTTGGTACAGGTGCCTCATCAGGAAGTGCAGCAGCAGGGGAGTTAATTGGAGTTGATGAGATTCAACAATGGTGAAACAAGGTTATGGAATCACTGATGAACTAGAGAGAAAACTGTAACTTTTATTCATGAAAAGTGAATGTATCTTTACACAATATTGGCACTATGCTATTTATAGTGTGTCTACTCATAACCTTCTAATCTAGTTAATCTAACTCAACCAGAGTTAACTTTAACTAACATTGTAACAAACTCTATAACTAACTTTCCAGTTTCACTATTCATAATAACTGACTTCTAGCTTCAACTTGTTTATAACAGCCCTCCTCAAGCTGGTGGCTGATATATGTCTTTAAGTCCCAGCTTGGACATTAGATACAAGTGTGAAGCTTTCCATAGACCCTTTGTAAGTAAGTCTGCTAGCTGCTCTTTTGTGGATGCATGGTGAGTTTTTATCATTCCGTTAAGCAGCTTCTCTCTAACAAAATAACAGTCAATATCAAAGTGTTTAGTTCTCTCGTGAAAAATAGGATTGGTTGCAATTCGTATTGCAGCCTTGCTGTCACAAAATAGATCAACTGGCTGCTTAATCTTCACTCCCAGTTCACTATATAAGCCAATGAGGCAAGTAATCTCAGCTACTGAAGATGCCATACTTCTAAACTCTGTTTCTGCAGAACTTCTTGCTACAGTCTCTTGTTTCTTTGACTTCCAGGATACAAGAGCATCACCAAACCTCACTAAGTATCCAATAACTGACCTTCTTGATTGCAAACAGGTACCCCAGTCTGAGTCACAATAGACTGTTAACAACTCTGAACTCTGTGAAGGCATGAACAGGCCCAGTCCAGGTGATGACTTTATATACTTGACTACCCTTAGTGCAGCTTCCATGTGGGATTCTTTAGGAGCATGCATATATTGACTTAACACTTGTACTGCAAACAAAATATCCACCCTGGTCATTGTTAGGTATAGTAATCTACCTATAAATCTTTGATATCTGCCAATATCTAGCAAAGGTTTGTCCTTAGTTGTAGTATTTGTATCTTGTATATGTGAATCATACTCAATAGATGTTAATCGTATATTAGGATCCAGTGGTGTATGGACTGGTTTGGCACCACTTAATCCCATTTCTGAGATAAGTTCCAAAGCATACTTGCGCTGGCTCATGATATATCCCTCCTTAGTTCTGGCAAATTCAATTCCAAGAAAGAACTTCAATTCTCCTAGATCTTTCATCTTGAACCTGAGTTTAAGATCATTTTTGGTCTTGACTATCAACTTGCTGCACCTCCCAGTCACTAACAGATCATCTACATATACAAGGTCCACTATTAACTCCTTGCCCTCTCTTCTAGTGAATAGGGAATAATCATAGTGACTCTGAATAAATCCCAGTTGTAGTAATGCTTCAGTCAATTTAGGTTCCATTGTCTAGGTGCCTGTTTCAATCCATAAAGTGACTTATGCAATTTGCAGACTTTGCCAGACTCCCCCTGTCTGCAAAAACCAGGAGGAATAACCATATAAACATCCTTAAGAAGATCACCTTGAAGAAAGGCATTGTGGACATCCATTTGGAAAACAGGCCATTGCTTTGCAGCTGCTATAGCTAGAACTAACCTCACTGTAACCATCTTGGCTACAGGGGAGAAAGTATCGGAGTAGTCCAACCCTTCCTGCTGGTGAAAACCCTTAGCAACTAACTTGGCCTTGTACCGCTCAATAGCCCCTGAAGCCAAATACTTCACTTTATAAACCAACTTGCATCCAATGGGATGTTTGCCTGGAGGTAAATCGGTGATACTCCATGTATTGTTCTCTTCTAAAGCATTGATCTCCTAAATCCTCCCAAACTCAAGAACATAGTCACCCATTAACTCTTGTAATACTTTGTTTCTTGCTCTCCTACACACTGTTCTTCCAACATATAAATCCAATTTTTTTAAATAAGCCCTTGAAACTCAAAGATTCTAATGTCAGGTTGTTCCTTTATCCTTTCGCTGTAGTGACTAGATAAGAACTTCCTATTACAAAGCTTGTTCCTATTAGTAGGATCACATTTGTGAACTGGATTGTATGTCTTTACAACAAAATTATTTGTCCTAGAATCAAAGCTAGCAAATAAAAGCCAAGGACAACCAACTGTACACCTAACCCTTACCCTTGTTGGTTCATTAATATACATTTCAATTGCAACATGTTCAGCAATAGCATATTTGGTAACAGCAGATCTAAACTCATTAACACTTTCAAATACAAGACCCAATTCCCACACTACTTTCTGAGAAGATGCATCAAATACAACTCTATTCACCTTCTTTCTCCTTTTTGACTTAACTCTCTCTCTTTGTTGAACCTCTTCTTTATCACCACTGAAAGCATCTGGATCCGTTTCAAAACTGGCAGCTTCATCTGAGGGATAATAAGGCTCATCACCAGCTAACTTACCTTCTAAGTTATTTCTATTACCACCTGTAGATTCATCATACCCAGCATCTGGCCCTTTTTTTTCTGTTCCTAACTTGACATGATCAGGCAATGGAGCTCTTTCTCCCCTTTTCCTTCTCTTTCTTTTACTCTTTTCCTCCCTAAAACTTCTTAGTTCATCATCTACATCACTCCCATTAAACCCCCCCCCATTCAATGATTCTCTATCTGAATCTTGTTCATTAGAAGGATGGACAGGGTCAGGAATTGGATCAGAGGAAGGATGAACTTGGTCAAGAGTTGGATCAGTAGAAGGATGGATAGGGGCAGGGGCAGGGTTTGAGGCAAGGTTTGAGGCATTTTCTTGGGCCTCATGTGTGGCATTTTGTTGGGCCTCATATGTTGGTTCTAATTTAGCATCAAAAGATGCATTAGGCCCACTGTTTTGAGATGCTCCCTCACCTACTCCACTTTCCCCATATTCCAATAAAGGTGGGACCAAAACAAGATCAGCAACAAAGTGACACACAAAACAGTCCAAAATATCTCCATGACTCAAACACTCAGCAATTAAAGTAGTATCATAGTCAAATTTGATTTCTAACATAGCAGTACTTCTAGGAAGTTTTACATACAACACACATTGTCCAGGTTCATACCCCAACTCTTTCAGACAATCCCTCAATTCAAAATAAGATAACCTATCTATATCAACATCTAAAAACTCATAAACTCCTCCACCATGATATGGTTTCCCCTTGTTTTCCTTTTTTCCAATCTTAATAACACCACCGTGGTAAAATCTCAAAGTAATCAATTCAAAAGACATTTTAACCTGAAAATAATGTTATCAGTTAACCCTCAACAACAACGACAAAACATATACAACAACAAAATTCATACAACAACGGGGAATCATGTGAATGAAAGACGACATACAGTAAACTTGAAAAAAAAATAAAGGCGAAATAACCCTAAGCTAAAAAGTATGAACTATGAAGTAACCCTAGAAATGTTTGACTGACCTTTCAAATATGGAGACAACAACAAATTATGAACGATGAACGCCTCGATTGTACCCACCAAACCCTAGTAACCACCGATTTGCTTCCACCAAACGATGAACGCCTCGATCGACAATGTTCTTCAAATATAACTACAAGGATGCTTCAAAAACACCACAAAATCGAAGAAATCTTTAGCTAAAATTAGGATTTACAGATGATTTTTTTCGATTAGGTTTTGGTGTTCTTAGAGAAAGAAAACGGGTGAGTGAAATAAATGGATTAGGGTAAAATAAAATGGATTTGGGTGAAAAAAATCGGGTTTGGGTCAAAAGAAACGGGTTTGGGTCAAATGAATCGGATTGGGGTCTTTTATTATGTGGCTTAACTAGGAGGCGAGTGGCTTTCACTCTAGGCATAATGTCCTGGGTTGGGTGACAGAAGGGGGAAATAAATATACTTTTATGTACTTAAGGTGTGTAATAGGTCACCCCATTAGTTAAAGTGTGTAAATGACTTTTGGGTATAGGTTTAGGGGGCAATTTATGCCTTTTGCCTAATATATATGTATGTATGTGTGTGTGTGGATATCAGTCCGTGACTCATGAGTATCTTAATCATGAATATATACATGTATCCTGTCTATTACATTGATAAGTCTAGATCATCAAAGCTTTAAAGACTAATTTTGTAAGACTCCAAAACATGCATCACCATCACTCTAATTAATTAATACATGAAACTCTGAGGTGGGGTTAGATGAAATTAAAGAGGTAAGATTTAAGAAGAAAGAGTCAAATTAAATGAGTTGACTGTAAAAGGCCAAGAGGATCCATTACAAAGTTGTATAAACATGTATACAAGTTACACCAATGACAAGTCCAATAATAATTTTGGAGACAAAAGAATATATGTGGAAGCCATTTTCATTTTTTCTTTTGCTTTCGAGGGCTCGAGGCCAATAATGCTTCCAAATGAAGGTTGCAAGTATTGTTTTTCAACTTTTGTTCCCCTTTTGGCTTTTGGCTTTTCATTTTCTTCCATGCTCTTCTTTGTTTTGTCCTTGTTACACTAACAATTTTTAGAATCTCTAAGCAAAAGTTAGTGTAGGAATTGAAAATTTGTGGGATAAAACATGTTTAATTCTAGTTGGAATCTACAAGATTTATTCGATTTCAGTTAGAATTCTTGGAGGCTATTCTGCCCTAAACTCTAGCTCATGCCCCACAAATTTGTGAAATATTCACAAAGATCAATGAAGATCAATAAATTTCAAGGAGATCTATACCATCGAGAAATAAGTCACTAACAACCTTTATGGAGAAATCTTAAGAGATCTTAGGAGAGAATTAGAGAGAATCTTAAGAGATCTTAGGAGAGAATAATCAAGAAATAAACATATCTATACTCACAATGTTTATTAATTAATAAAGTGAAAATTACATTTTAAAATTTATTGCAAACAAGTTTTCAACTATACTAAAAACTAAAATCTGAACATCACTTGTCCTTCGTTGCAAGTAAATTGCGCTTTTAAAATTTGGTTCCACCTTTAGCTTTTCGTCTTCTTCTTTTATTATGCTCATCTAAGTTATCTTATTAGGTATTTACAATTTAGAATTTAAAAGAACACATACTTTCTTAATCCTAACAGAAATAATCATGTGGTACAACTCAAAGGTGATTTGGTAATTTTTTTTTCCTCAAATCAAAAGGTATTCTTTCAACTAGTATCATCTCAATTCATGTGGTATCACTTTTCGAAATTTAGAGGGGTTATTTAAATGTTTTATAACTCTGACTAAGCCTTGTAAGGGAAGACCTAGCCCCCCTTGCTTGTATTTATTCTATTAATATCTTTTTACTTTTAATAAAAGCCGCTAGACAGTCTGTCTAGTAGTAAAGTTGAAAGGAAAAAAAGCCTTTGAAGTTGGATTAGGATGCAGTGAGAACTTGCCCTTTCGAACTTTATTCACTTCTTTTATTCTAATTCTAAAATAAAATGACCATTTTATCAACATGAATAATTTCCAAATAAGACTGATAGTGTTCCAACCATGGTACCAATTCACACTACATTACACCTTTGCTTGAAAACTTTGGACTGGAAGGCAAGTGAAGATAACTCTCCTTGTCAAGCCTTAACTGTTACCCACATACTGCAATATCAAACATTATGAAGAGGAAATTTCCGCAATTACCGCCTTCGCACGTTCAATAATTATACATTTTTGTAAAGATACAACAATCTGCATACATAAACCACATATTCTGCATCACGTCTAAATGTGCAACACTTATTTTTAGTCCAACCTGGAACAATTTTGACAATTTAATTTATAGGTTTAAGAACCTTGAACATTTAAATCAAGAGAAGGAGACTCTTCTAGCTTTTGGAGAGCTCCATCCAGACTGCAAACTTGAATGATGAATGTAACACTTGAAGTGCCAGAGGGAACTACAAGATCAGATACATAATATGCTTCAACTACAGCAACTCCCAGGTACTCCTGGACTAGTTGAAGTGATCCATTTGATTCTGCAATTGAGAGATCGGGTTGTTTCTTGACATAGATATTATACTTGGGGAAAGGGTGAGTCTTCCCGCCTTTCAATTTCCAAACAAGCTTGACATTGAGTTTCCTGGAGCCATTAGAATCGGAAGACGACCATTTAGTGAAGTTACCTTCAACAAACCATGAAGTTGATGGTGGGAAGTCGGAATTCAGCGTCAAACTATTTATTGCAAGATGACCAAGCACAGCATGATATTCTGATGGAGAAAGCGCCATGGTTTTACCTTGACTTTCTGATTTGTGAACTTCAGGTCTTAATTTATAGCATACAGCATGGATTTTTGTTAACATGTATCCTTCCATTGCTATACTACTTTCTTGTATAACCCATGATGATTCACTCTCTAATTTAGTAACACGATGAGGCATTATAACATTGTCAAAATGTCTAACAAAACGACTCATAGTCAGCAAAGAATCACCCGAAGAAGCAAGTAATACTGATTTTTGCTCTGCAGCAGCAGAAGTGAACTCAAGAGACAAGCCCAACAGAGAGCTTCCATTTGATTTTACCTGCATAAAACCGTAGCAGAAAATAAATGAACAAGTACAACAAGGGAAACAACATACATGTATTCCATCACAACATGAACTTTTCATATTTCTGCAGAAGTCGGGCCATTTGGAGGGTAATAAATCTCAAGAAATGCACCAAGCAGGAGAGAAGGATGAGTCCATATGAAAAAAGGAGAGTAATTAGCTGGCAGCCCCTAGGGGTAGGATATTTTTTGGTAAGATCCTTAAGGGTAGAGATCGATAATTCAAAGTCAGTATTTTGGCATTGGCCACTTGAAAAAATAGAATAAATTCAACATTCTTAAGAAAATAAACTGTAAATTTTAATGTCCTAGAGCAAGGTAATGTATCTATTCTAGTGGAGTAAATTTTATTACAGGAGCCTGAGAACAACAACAGCACTACTCTCAGGTGAACATAAAACAACTGGCCTTAGTAGCATAATTCCCCTCCACAAGAGAGGTAGCAAATCTTTCTAAAAGGATTTCTGTGGTTGGTGAAAATTATCAGTATGTCCTTGCAAGTGATAAGTAATAATTAAGAATTGCAACAACTATTATCCCAAAGAAAAAGATGACTTACAGAATATGTAAAATGAACAGGTGAATCTGCTAACTGAAGCTTCCCTTCAAACAACCTTGCTGAGAACTGAAAATCATCCTCAAGTGTTCCACTGAATGTTAGGTTCCCTCCTCCATTATAAGATGGCTCCTTGATACTGCCACATCCAAGCATAGGTCAAATCCAATGCAGATGACCAGTTCCCACATCAAATCATTGAATAGAAATGTATTCCAGCTAGAAACTATTATGAACAAAAGCATGCACATAAAACCCCAATATACACATACACACACACATATATATGAGAGAGAGAGAGGGAGGGAGGATATTTCGCTATCATAGCAAATGAACGTAGTAGCCTAGTACGTCAGCCATCTACCCACTTCTCTTTCCATTATCTACACCCCTAATTACCCTTGCCAATTCATTATTTGAAGGAAAAATTTTAAAATTAATTTTACATCCTCACTGTTGTCCATTTTATCCGTGTTCTTTGAGAATTCAGTTCAGTTGCATTGTTTTGTCTAAACTTTGGCTCGACCTGTCTCCAGTCAGTGTCTTAATTTGTGTTGCTGGGTCGGCACATTATTCTCATATTTTGATTGGTTATTTCTGGTGAGCCTTCTATTGGAAATTAAGGCTGCTTTTGCTGGTTAGTGAGCAGCTCCAATTTTTTTCTTTAGGTGCTATTCGTTTGGGTGCTAGTCTGCAGCAAGCCTTGGTTTTGTTTTTCAACTCTGGAGGTTAAGGTTCTGCTGAGTGATTGAGGCTATTTCGATTTTGGTTTAGCTGTTTCAATATTGTTTGTGATTGACAACTGGAACACCCAATGATCAACCATAGGCATGGATTTGGTGGAACACGAGCCATCATTAGAAGTGATAAGCAAGGAAGGTGAAAATAGAATCTAATGGTAGAGCAGTTTTATATACAAATATATACAGGGTTTTGTAACCAACTACATGAAGTTAGTAGGTTAGCAATGTCCCAACCATTTTTAGTTCTCCAAAATGCCTGTATTATTTTCTGCAAACACATTAAATGTTGGGACCTTTTTGTCTTTCACCAAAATCCTTCCATCCATTCTCACCCGAGATAGGACTCTGGCAAAGAACAATCTGAGCTTCATCTCCTAACGGATCCACAGAACTTTGTCCTAAAAATTTATTTTTTCAATCGGATAATCAGAAAATAATTGACATATGCTGGATTACAAATGCAACAGTAATGCACTTTAAAGTCAAAATATTAGTTTTGGCAGTTACTGATTTTCTTCATTATTCTGAATTGCAAGCTGAACCTCCATATGTTTAGCATGCAAGTTGAATTTAAAAGCATCCATTTTAGTCATTTGATGGTTCTCAATTACTGCAACCAAAGAGATTCAAAATCAAAGCAATGCTTCCCTCTTTTCTATTACACTTAGACATGAAAGAGAAGGAAGAAGAGAGATAAAGAGGAAGGAGCAAAGTCACCTGGAGGAAAGAAATGAGGAGGAGCTTGATGAGGAAAGAAACGGAGAGGGACTACTTGTCGGCGAAGAGGAAAAGATAACTAGGGTGGCTTATTAAGAAGAGGATTCTAAGGTGTTGAGACTTTTTTCCTTGAAAACCCAAAAATTACCTGTTGTTATAAGATAGGAATGTGTTTAAAAGGATAGCAAAAGGGAAAATGGGTACAATGCTAACCTACTACATGAACGTAGTAGGTTAGCAAGACCCATATATATGTGTGTGTGTGTGTGTGTGTAGGGAGAGAGAGAACCATGGTAGATATAAGAGTTATGAGATGGACAGGTGCTGGGTGGGATTTGACTGTTATGAGGATTCAACTCTAGAGGCATTCTTCCTTGTGATAAAAGCAAAATATATTTTAAACACAGAAAAGGATAGGTATGCTGCTTATATATCCTTAACCTGCAAACATGAAAGTATCTCTGATTCCCTCCTGATGAAGATGTGAAAGTCCTGTTTGCTTATGCTCTTCAACGAAACCAAAAGAAAAGAGAAATAACACATGATTTTCCAGTGAGGAATTGTTAATAGGAGATTGGAGAATTGCAGGGACAAAAAACTTTCTGAGAGAAAAAAAAGGGGAAAAGTGATTTTTTCTGGGTTTGCTAAGAAGATGATAACCCCGGGTCCCAAAAGAAGGTGATTGGAAATGGAAAGATAGCTGGAGATTGGGGAAATATTTTTTATTGAAAGGCAACACTCTGCCTCCTGTTAAAGAGAATGTGGGGACATTATGGAGAACTAAAAAGTGGGTGAACTGCTATAACCTACTAATAAATTTATGTAGCAGGACTGCAAAACCAGACAACTTTCACCTGAATTGCTGGTTAAATGCTCTAATGTTCGAGTTGCTGAACTGGTAGGCTTTATACATAGGCAATTAATAGGCATTTCTAAGATGCTTCACTGATAAACTATCAAAACAAAGGGCATGCTTGGTTATCTCAAATTAAGCTGCTGTCACAAAATGCATTAGGTCTCAGAGAGAGACAATTTAAGGCGCACATATATCTCAAAATTTTCTAATCTAGAACAGCATTGCAATGGAGGAGGGCAAAGAGACACTACAGTTTACATGTGCTGGTGTCCAACTTTGTGCATTTTTACACATTTATGATGGCTTATGTAGAAAGATTTACATATTAAACCATTTTTCTCCACAATTCAAGTGTCAAATGCTTCAAATAAGACTTTAAATGTGACAGATCATCAGACTGAAATAAGGGACTATCACTGACAGAAAACAAACAAAGTTGGGAAGATCGAAAACAAAATGTAATAAGCGCAGAAACTTACTCAACAGCAACTTTTAGATTCCCTCCAGTTGATTCTCCAGAAAACTCCAAGAAAGGCTGAGAAGAATGTGTATATATTAGCAAGGGTGAGAAGTTTGTAAAAGGGAATGGATTATCTTAGTATAGAATCTAACAGCTAAAATAACATCAGTACAGTCATAAACATATTGAGAATTACGTAAATTGCCAGCGACAACCCTTGTCAGATATTCAATTATTTTACTTCGTGGTGGTTAAAGAAGAATTTTCGCAAACAAAACTCAAGGATGATATTTCACAAGGTGAAGGCAAATTCAAAAAGGAAATAACAGCAAGGAAATATTAGCTGTGTTGTCAGTTCTAGTCACTTACACTCTATTTAAACTTAAAATCTTTCAAAAATTAATCTGAACAGAAAATCATATAGTTCAAACTTCAAGACATCCCCATGAAACAAAATTTTTCTGACACTAACGACATGTGGAAGACAAGCATAACATGCCTCTGTAAAAGGTTTTCAGAAATTAATGAAACGGTCTGTATCTCCATATATTGTTGCCTAATTGCATGAATACTTTCTAGCCTTGCAGAAGTACTCCAAGAGAACATCCCAGAGACACCATTTACTATGGGAAATTTTGATGTCCAAATAAGCAGAGAGAAGGTTACAGAAACGTCTTTTGACGATAACAGTCCCATTATGCAAAACTAGAAAGTAAATGAGATGATATGAACGTACATATTAGCTGTAGGACCTGTACACCAGACAAAGTAATGAAATTGTCTATAATGATTGTAACATGTAAAAATTGGAGTTCAATGCTTTGTTTTAGATCTTAGAGGACAATTACATTAAACAGAAAATTTCCCCAAAATTGGAACCAGAAGACAATAAGCTCGAAAAAATAACCGGATACCAGAAGACACCTGAAAGCTTTGGGAAGAAATGTTGTTCCAAGGAGTCTGTGACATTTGCTTTCCATCGACAGTAAACTGGTAACCATGACCCTGATGATGATAACATGGATGTTAGCGGACATTGCCACCTCATAGTCTATTTTGAATTAGAAATCATTTCGATTGCCTCGGCCTTCTCCCTGTTATTCATAAACAGCCATAGAAGCACCTTTGGACCAAGATGGGCCCTTTTGGGTATTGGGAATTTCTTGCATCTTTCCATTAACTTTGAGTACTTCACAATTTTATCAGATATCCAATGCAAGTACACTTTCTGCCTATGCATTTCATGGCGTCTTCAGCTTTAAGTTCCACACTGGACCATTTGANGATAATGATTGTAACATGTAAAAATTGGAGTTCAATGCTTTGTTTTAGATCTTAGAGGACAATTACATTAAACAGAAAATTTCCCCAAAATTGGAACCAGAAGACAATAAGCTCGAAAAAATAACCGGATACCAGAAGACACCTGAAAGCTTTGGGAAGAAATGTTGTTCCAAGGAGTCTGTGACATTTGCTTTCCATCGACAGTAAACTGGTAACCATGACCCTGATGATGATAACATGGATGTTAGCGGACATTGCCACCTCATAGACTTTTTGAATTAGAAATCATTTTGATTGCCTTAGCCTTCTCCCTGTTATTCATAAACAGCCATAGAAGCACCTTTGGACCAAGATGGGGACCCTTTTGGGTATTGGAAATTGATTGCATCTTCCCATTAACTTTCAGTACTTGACAATTTTATCAGATACCCAATGCAAGTACACCTTTCTGCCTATGCATTTCACGGAGTCTTCAGCTTTAAGTTTCACACTGGACAATTTGAGCATGCTTTTATCTGTGTTGCTAATCGAATTAATTAAAATACGATGACATACATAATTCCTTCCCTCTCCGACATGCAGGAACCACGGTAATGGCCTAGACTCTTCTTTTCACTCTTGAACCATCATTATTTGCTTCTTGAAATTCAGGTTAAACATGTTTCTAACAAAAGTACAAGAGTTGCTAAACATACTGGTTGTACTTCTCTAAGTGAACTATTCAACAAAAAGTGTAACCATAATTAGTACTTCAGATAAGGATCATACGAAGCCAACCCACCTCAGAATTGTAGGAAGAAGATACAAGCAATAAATCTGCATTTTATTTTGTAAAAAGACGAAGGAAACAGAAAACAAGATTATCAAAAACAAACAAGTTCAGAACATACCTGATCAAAATTTGAGTAGAACGGAAGAGTTCGAGGGTAATTTTGTGAAATATCCCATGATTTTTCTACAAGTGCCCACCAACTGCATGTTAAAGCATTTAATAATGATATGGTTAACAGCAAGCATATACTACTTTTTGATAACCAAAACAGGCAGTGTAATCAATTGCAGATATGATAATGCAGCAGTATTTACAAAATCTGACAATATATTGATATTCAACAAGCTTTGAGACATACAATCAGGCTGTCCCATTTTATGTGACATAGTTTGATTGGAAACACAGACTAAGAAATCACTTTAAATTGCATATGATAGTGTAATAATAGAAGAAAAACATTGAATTGAGCTGTTGAAACTTTTGTTCACCAGGGAAACATCCTTCATGGCAAGAAACTCTAAATTACTTGAATGTAACTTCTATATAGTAGTTTCATTTCGGAAGTGCGTAATTTCTGAGACATTTAAATAAAATATGTCATCTATATTTAAATTAAGAGACTTTCATTTTCAGCTTGGTTGCTTAAAAATATTAAGAAATGGAGAGACTTCCATTTTTGCCTTGGCAATTTGAGTAATCTATTGGACCTCATCTTCCATATTGCTGGCAGGGTGGTTTATCATTTGCCAAGGAAAGACCAAACAAAGAAAAGGATATTTGCTTTTTCAAATAACTAAAAAATCATGAGAATATCCAAGTGGTGCAGAGGGCAGTCACTACATGAAAAGAAATTGAACCATGGAAATCAGGATATGGAAATATTGTGAATCTTTAACAATAATCTGAAGAGTAATCTTTAGTGGAAATCCGTAAAGGCATTTTGTTAGAGTAAAGCATTTAAGAGATATTATGGCAGGCAGTGCCAGACCGGTTCTGCGCAGTCTGAAAGTCAGGTAGTTGTTTTGTCTCATACACCCATCCAGGAGCAAATATGGCAGCTGACACATTATCCCTCTTAATAGCATCAAGTGCCAAATTTGTCTGCATAAAAAAGATAGTATCAGATAATTTTACAAGTGGATAGTTCTTTTTAACAGGTGGCCTAAGAAAACAAAAGTGGAAACACAGCCTATATAAAAGGTGAAACCAGTGATCTAGAGTGCGCTTTTAACAATGAAATGTGTTTTACAACCAACTGTCCAAACTAACTACTTGCTAAGAAAGACACTGATACTAAAACCTTACATCGGAGAATTAGCATCCTCCTTGCGGAACACTATTATATAAAGATCCCAAAATGGCTAAAAGAAGTTCTAAACCATCAGACAATGCAAGTGTCCTCTAACAAACTTGAAAGTGACACACATTGTTTAAGTCACTGAACTGGTTGAAATTGAAACTCACATATAAATGAAAATTTCACTTTGTCCAATATAGTAAGCATAAAACACACATTATATAAACACAAATTTTTATGTGTGCATATAGGAACCACTTTCCTGTGAAAAATACGAAAGTTTAGAGACGATATAATAAAGGAGAAAAAGGAAACCTGAAGAAAAGGTCTCCCAACTTTAGGTAAGAATTCGAAGATGCTTTGAGAAATAGATTAAAATGTGATGAGAATCTTTAAAGAAAATTCACATGATAGACACTTCATCAGGTAACTTTTTGGAAGCTCATTAGAATCATAGAACATGGTGAGTCCAGTACTTGTGTTAGAATGATGAGTAAGACTGATGTAGTCAATTTTGAATAATGCTGTAATAAAGAAGGTTGATGATTATTTATAACAGCTCTTAATTGCCTACTCACAGCATTATTATATCTGGTCCCAGTTTATAGTCTATGGTAAGAACCTAGCTAACTGAAAAAAAAAAAAAAAAAGGCATAACTGTTACTTTCAAAGTAAAGGTAAAATATTGGTTACAGACATTTTTAGGTCGAATATCAGATGTTTTTTTTATCTATTGATAAATAGGGTAACACGCCCAAATCCTCTCTCCTTGAATAATCAAAGATACAAACAAGGAAGGACTTCTCACTAATAAACATTCAGACAAGATAACACTGTAAATTTTCAAATATTTCTGTCAATATCATACAGTATAAAACATTAACTTACAAAATAAATAACAGAACGATGATATGGATTAGGTATTTAGCACAAATACATGAGCATAGAGGATGAGGTATGAATTTTTTTTATTTCCCATACTTGTCTACAAACTCACCGTCCATTGTCCACCACCATAAGTGTTTCTTCCAAAGACATCAATTCCCATGTAGACGTCGAACTTCCTGTCACCAGCAACCTCAGCTGAATGCTTAGGATAATTCTCCTATAAGTACACAAGAAAACAGGCTTTAGCAATTATTATTATCAACCTGAAAGAAGAGAACTAAGAATAAACAGAAAATACCCGCCAAGTGTAGTTTACAAATATACCATCAGATATATCAAAAAAAGTCTTGTTTTTTTCATTTAGTTGATCTTGCCAGCTAAGCTTCCCATCAATTGTGACGCTGTCATACCTGTAGCATCACCATAAGAAAAGACAACTATACTGTTTTTTCACTTTGAAGAGATGGTTTATTTCATGATATTACCATAGGACCAAAGATCCACAAGCAGAAAGAGAGAAACACTATGCTGCTTTTAACTTTGAAGAGAGGTTTTCTTTCATGATATTACCATATGACCAAAGATCCAGGGACAAGGGAATGCATGGACTGAGTTAAGTGGCTGACAAATTCTTTCAGGTTAGGAATTTGCCTGACATCCAAGGAAACTTCCATATTGACCTGAAAGCAAGATATTTGAAAAAGAAAAAAAGGATTCTGGTATAAGACATAGTTATGCAAAGAACTATGACAATGAATTTTTACCAGAAAGCAGTTACGACTGTATGACTAACCTTATTTCACGAACACCAATTACTATGGATTTTTACTTTGGAGATATTTGTCCTATTCTTCAATTTCCAAATATGTTACTGACCAGAAAACTAATTTTTCTCCTCTGATAAAGAGAAAAATTCTATAGACTACTCTTCCAAAACAAAGGAGGAGAATATATTTTTTATTAAAAAAAAATCACTTTTCAAGCTTAACAGGCATATCTAAAATTAAGGCAATCAGGAAATTTCATGCTATGAATGTAAAGATATGGCATCAAGTTTTGTGATTAGGAAATGTAAGAGAAGAAAAAGAAAGGTGAAGGGCCTGAAGGCCTATGAAACTTCAGAATCAATTGCTTACCAGCCATCCATCAAAGCCTAAAGCAGCAGCAAGCTCACTTAACCTCTCTGCATACATCTGAGCTGAGTTCTTTGATGACAGTAATTTGTTGGCAATACGTTTCCCTTCATCCCACTCCAAGATAAAAGTTCCCAATACCTTATAATAATGGGAGGAAGTGACCAAACAGGCAGAACCTTAGGTGTTTGAAGAGTAGATAAATAACTCTTAACATAAATGGAGAAATTAGTAAATCCATCAACTACAACTCAATCCCAAATTAGTTGAAGTCCTGTACGAATCATTTGTCTCTATTTCGCTCTATTAAGATTTCATTCAACATAATTGGAGAAGTAAAACGCATATATTGACATAGGGATGTGTAGCAAATTAAAGATAGATTCGTTTTGTTCAAAAGAAGATGACCAAATTGATTAAGTGTGAAACGAGAAAAAACATAAAAGAGTGAGATTCTGAATCAATATTGTTAACTGTAATACCTTCACTCCATGCTTGTGAGCAGTGTTAATCCAACAAGGAGGCGGTAGAGTAACTAATGAATGAGAAAAATACACGAATACATCAATTAAATACCAATGCCATATAGCATAAGCATCAGGATTATTCCCTCCTTGTATCCATTTATCGTCAAGGTATCCTCCAGCCATGTCGTGACACACCAGAAGCCTACGCCGTTTCGGTAGTTCATTGGCGGCGTAAGGCGGCAACTTCACAGAGGCCTTATTGAACGGGAAGTGAAAAGAATCGAAATAGGATCTCGACTCAAGTTCTTCCAGAGTTTTCAGCGGATATGATACCGGAATCGAAGGTTCAGATGGATCAAACGGCGGAGGATCATCGGAGGGATGAACTGAGTTTTGATTTGCGGCCATGGGATTAAATTTAGAGAAGAAAGTGAAGAAGGAATTGAGTATAGACTTGAGGGAAGCTAGGGTTTGAGGATGGTGAGATTTGAAGTAGGAGCGAAAGTTGAATGTCATCAGAGAAATGGAGTGATGGACATTTAAGAATCCATGATATGGAATGGAGTGGACTAAGGAAAAACGTTGACGTGGGAATAAACGTTGTAATATTTGAATTTTTATTCATCCTCCTTAATTTATACTCATGTGTTTCACTATAAATGAATTTTATGATCCAAAATCAATGTACACATTTAGTTATCGTGTTTCAAAAGTCGATTTGATTAATTTTCAAAAGTTAAATAACATTATTTAATTCAATATTTTAAATAAAAAATTTAGATACTTAAAAACTATACAAAAAGTAATATAAATTGCATATCAATATGATTTATAAAATGTTAATCTAAGTTCTTATCGTTTCACAGGAAAATCATGACAACTAAAGTGGACCAAGGGAGTAAATTTTTCAAAATACAAATATGTATTAATTTCTCCCTCTATCTCTTATTAGTTCGTCATCTTACTAAAAATAATTGTCTATCTTACTAAATCAATAAAGTAGTAATTAAAATTTTCTTATATCATAACCTTTGCAATTAATTCTTTTGAAAGTATTCATATTTGTTTGTAAATTTTTCAAGAAGTTTTTTAAGAACTAATTAATAATTATTTTTTTTATTTATGATTTCTTAAAATGAGTGTAAAAAGAAAAATGATCAACTAATATGTAATGGAGGGAGTAACTTTCTCTTTGATGAATTTTTCAATCATTTTACATTTTTTAAGATTCAATTATTTTTTACATTTTCTATAATTATAGTATTAAAGAGAGTATTTTCGAGACATAAACTACATTAACTATAAGAAAACATTTTAATATTGCTAAATTATGTTTTAACGAATGTCTTTAACTAACTGTGTGACACAAAAAAATTATTTATTTTAAAATGGAGTAGGAAATATTTTAGGTCCATACTATTGACATGGTTCCATTTTTACCACCTATAATACTTATTGGTTCTTCTTAATTAAATAATTTATAGTCACATAAATATCTATCATTTATTTTAGACGATAAATTTTTAAAAAATCTTTTTAATTTTTTTTTTTTATGTCAAGTCAAATTAATTCATATTAAAATGGAATGGAAAGAGTAAATTAGTTTGAACACCAAACCAAGAATAGAATATCAACTGGAAATTTAAAAATAAAAAATAATGATTTGTCATTTATGGACATTACATAGCATGTGGTTTGAGTCTAAAAAGTAGTGGGGTGATTGTGTTTCCAACAGAAAGCCGTATATGGCAAAGTTCATTAATGTACACTTTTCTTAGGAAATGTATCATTCACACATAGGACTGCGCAGCTTTTTTTATTTATTTTTTCCACATAGGATTTCATATTCATATTAGAATTCGATTAAATTTAAATTTATGCTAAAAGTCTTATATTAATGGTAAAATGCTCTCTAACTAATGCGATTCCATATCCAAGAAGCTCGAACCGATATCTCTGATTAAAATTGAAAAAATATTTATTATTTTATCACAGTCTTTGTTGGTGATTGCTCAGTTGCTTTGCTTTACGCGGCAACTGTCCGACGTAAAGGCAAAAAAGGACACAGGAAAGAGGAAGAAATTGGTGAAATCATTCCTCCCATCTTTCTTTTGTTTATTTTGTCGAGCAAAATACGGAATTCATTATCTTCCTTGCTTAGGGGCCAAGCTTGTGGACCCTTCATCTTAAGTTAAAGGGAAAAATAAATAAATATATTTTTTAATTTTATATTATTTAGAACAAATATATTATTTATTACTCCTAATAGATTTATATTTATTGAATTAAACAAATCCTAAAAGTGATTTTTCTACTGCGCAATCACACGCCAACATCACCGATAACACTGACCAAAACCTGCCATCTAGTGCGATTGCGCACCTTGTGTCTCACACTAGATACCAGAAATTCGCCCTAGTTCAATAACTTGGTTTTAATATCCTAAAGCCTGCACACAAATCAATAGTGCAAATCAATCATAAAATACATTTAAGACCTATTTAAATCATCAAATTATTGTTTTGGAATAGTCTTGAACGAATGTTGACCAATGTCAACTCCAAACTTAAGGAACTCCATAATGCTTGGAGACTATTGCAATCCATCCAACTAATAAGTGACAAACCCTCTGGACTAGAATCTTCAAAACTCAAAGTCTGGAAAATCCAAAATGTTCGACTTTAGTCAACACTCTTAAGTTCCAAACTTCCTAAACACATACAAACACCCTGAACGTCGTGTGTCACCTATCTTTGCAAGTCATAAACAGCCAACCAAAGTCCAAAGATACAAAGAGAGAGAAAGAAAAGAATCATAAAACAACCTTGAGGATTGTTAGTTTGCTCATTGGAGTGATTTGAATCTGAAAACTCATCTCCTAGTGACCTCTTACTACGACTTACACTAGTTCATGAACAAGAAGCGTTATGCAAGAGATCCCTTTCTCAGAACACATAAATTGGGATTTGGACTGCATTGCAACTTAGATGGTTCTGTATTTATGGAGTTACTACATTTTAAGCACTTCCAATCAAATGTGAAAAATACTTTATTAGAATAGCTGAAAGTACATGTAATTAATTTAGTTTACGCTACTCAGACGTTTTCATCAAGACAAGGAGATACACACCTTATCAGTCTTTTCCAAAAAGCAACATTAGCACAAAATTATATCACAGCGACAAAGAAAACCATCTATCCAGCTAACTGGCTAAGTCATTGATAAAAGTGTATCTTGATACGAATATTACACATAAGGACAAGATGTCCCGCTACTAATGGTTAATATCACAAAAAGAGGTGGTAAAAAGAATTGAATAAAATCAAAAGAAAAGGTCAGATAGCAGAAAACTTGGTTGCTCATCCATGAATCTGCTTGTTATCCAAAACTATTGCTAGATCGACTTCAGCTTTGGAGTGATCCAGGCATACTTATCTTTCTTTGCTAGGTAAATGGTATAACATCTGCAACCACCACATACAAATGTATTTGACCAACAGAATTTGTGCTCGCATGTAATCATGTGTCAGAAAGCAAGTCTTCAATCCCAGTCAATTTTGCAAACTCATTCTCACCGATAACTTCCCTTTTTAGCTTTTTCAATAGGGGGTACTCCCTTGTAATCTCATCTTCATCTTCATCTTCATCTTCAACTAACTTTGTAGCACGTCTCTGTTTGGCAGTTTTCTTTCTCATGTCAGTTGCTGTAGAATTTGCTTCTTTTTTAAGTTTCAGTGTCTTCTGTTCTTCTTGTTGTGCTATTGCAGCCTTCTTCATTTGCAAATTCTTCTTTCTTTGCTTCTCCCTAAACTTGTTCCTGAGTGGAAAAAGTAACGGCTAAATATCAAAGGCCAAGACACCAAACCAGATCTAACAATTAGTGATCAGTCTTTGAAGTCACAAGACGCATTGAAACTGCCCATCTGTATGACTTCAACATGATTATCTGTAGGCTGAATAATTAACAAACTTAACGTATACTTGATCTCCTCCAGGTTGATATCTTCAACTGCAGTAAATACTTTTGTAAAAAGAGAATGATGCTACACATCAGGCACAGAAGGAAGCACCAAAAGACCATATCCCATGCCCAACTTCCCAATCTGAAGCTCCTTCCACCTAGAAATAGAGGACTAAGCAGAAGACATGGAAATATAACTATAACTTCATATTACATCAGGCCCTTAACTTACCTCAAAATGTAAGAGCATTGATGTTCTTTATATGCACAGATGTATGACACAAAGGCACCGAGTCCTTTCTCCATTACATCACAATCTTTCTTTGATACTGTCTGTATCAAGAAAAAGAAACATCAGTAACAAACAGAATTCATTAGTCAAATGCAGCCTCTTCAGCCTTAATGAATAATGAGGACAATTTTTTTTTGGAAACTACACAATTCTGGATCTGATGATAAATCTTAGAACTAACTCATGGCCTTGGAGAAACATATGAAGATCGAAGTCAACACTGAGAGTGGCTTGTTTTGTCTGCTAGTTACAAGAACAAAATGCTTGAGACAAGACAGCCTTCAGAAAAGAAGTTTCCAGCTTTGTGGAACAAATTCAGAAACCATCAACCATTTTGTTTTGTACAGCCCAATTGTTTCACAAACTTTAGACTTATTTCTGAATATGCTGGGATTACGATGGAGAATGCCTGAAGATACAATTGAATTGATGAGAAGCTGGTATAGAAGGGACTTGTCAAAAGAACAATACAAATTGTGGAGAACTATCCCAGCTGCTATGTGTTGGACGGTTTGGAAAGAGATAGATGCAAGATGCTTTGAAGATATAGCTAGCTCTATACAGAAGATAAAAACAAAGAACTGTTTTGTTTTGTTTTCTTTTTGGTGTAAAGAGGGTTTGATTAATGATGCAGAATCTCTGTTAAACACACTTGAAAATTCATGCTGATTTGATGTGAAGCTGTCTTTTGAAAATATTCAAGCACAATTCGTGTTGCATTTATATACTTATACACCCTTATCTCAATAGACTAAAAGGCAACTAAACAAACTAGAGGAATGAAAGCATTTCCACTACGAAGCAAAGGTAAAGAGAAATATGGCACGATGGCATAGTTTAATTCTTACTTCATCGATACTATCGGGAGCCTCAGAGGCACATTACCCTCTTCTAAGAAAACGTTTTTAATACGCAAGAACTCCACTTATGCTTCCTCCTAAAAAAACCAAGATAGATCATAATTAATAAGTAGGGTGGGTCCAATCAGCCTCCAAAAACTTTGATACACTATAGAGGTGCAAGACTTGACCTTTGGCAACAGAAAAACAACAGCACATCCTTGTCGGCCCAGCATAGCTGTTCGGCCTACTCTATGTATAAACATTTTATCATCCTGAGGAGGGCAGTACACTGCACAACAAACAAAATAAGAGAATAATGCATCCGTGTAAGTTCCAGCTGCTTATTATCATGCTCATAATTACATGCACGATTGACTATAGAAGTTAATTAGGAGAGTGGTGGTCCATATTTCTACCACAAATATCCATCTGTATACCTATTCATGAAAATTAGTGCCTTTGGTATGGCAGGCTGGGAGTGCACAAAAGCTAAGTTGCTTGGACTCTCCAAAATCGTTGCTGCACCAGGGTCGGATCCTCCAAAAATGCAATACTTTTGGAGGATCCGACACGCAACCGTCGACATTTTTTAGGAGTCCGAGCAACATAGCACAAAAGCCCTAAGCATTTACAGGTGACATTTGTTTCAAATTCAGGTGAAAGTTATTTCTTATTTTGAGATTTTCCAAAAACTGAACAACTTTTCTCTGGTGTTTGACCAAATCAAATTTTCAGAAAAATTGAAGTTTGATTTTTCCACACTTGCTGAAAACAAATATCAACTAGATCGTTCCTATACATAGTGCCTCTGTATGAACATAGCATTTTAATACTGTAGTTGACTCATATATAAACCAGCTAACGTTTTCGACTTTTCGTATAACGATATCATGTTATTGAATAGTGGGAGGCAACAGTCAACAATGTGTAATACTAACTTGACTGCTACGGGAGCTGTTAATTCTGCTGCATACAGTCTCTGTTATTTAAGTTCAGGTGGTAAAGGAGTGATATAAAGCAATGCTACAGTAACATAGCAATAACCCCTCCCTCCCCCCCACCCTCCAAAAAAAAAAAGTGCCTGTATTATAAAATCAAAATGTGCTGCTACATCTGTGCATTAAAGAATACCACTGGAAAGAGATGTAAATTATGCTAGTGTTTTCTCCCTTGCACTCTACAAACCTAAGATAATAGGATTACTTAAAAGATTTCATAAAATAAGAGGCATTCCTTATTAAAATGTCAAAAAAATGTACCTGCTTTATCTTTCCGTGAAGAGAGATTAACGAAAAACTTTTCAGACAAGAGAGACATGGAAGAACAGTTCCCCAACAATCAACACAAGCACAAGTCATGAAGTAGCTGCAAAAGTAAAGAAATATCAGATACCGGACACCAAAGTAATCTCCTACCAGCTATGCCAGTACACAAAATAAAGAGTATCTACATATACAAATCAGGAATCTGGGGAAGTTAGTTCACATTATAATTTTTTTTTACTTGTTCTTCATAGGAGATGTACAAGCTGTGATGATTTCTTGTCCGCTTCGCATTCAATATACTGCAAAATTGAAGAGAAGCTAGAATATGGTAATATGCATCTTGACATTAATAATTCATTTGGACTAAACGAACACTCTGAACATTCGAAACATACCTCAATATGAAGGCCAGAAGAAGTTTTTGACGAGGTTGAATTCCCAGGCGCAAAACCGCTTAACTGTTTTATTTCTGCCCAAACTTCAACCTGACAGGATTGCTCAATCATGCCTTTGATAGTTCTTCAACTGCCTCAGTTTGAGTAGCAGAGAAGAGATCCGTTCTATGAAGCTTAGGTAAATGAGAAATGATTGAATTTATCTGCTTCTCGAATCCCATGCCTAATAGCCGATCAGCCTCATCTAATATCAGGATCTGTACAAATGATATGGTTGTTGCTGAGTGGCGAATTAAGATGTAGTATTCATATAGCACTACCAAATCCCGAACACTATGGACAAAAGAAAGGTTGGGGAAAGGGGGAGGACTCAACAATCAAAACCCAGTGTTCCATTTATTGACGGCCAATAGATCACGCTACATGTAGGAAATCAGTGACCACTTAGGTCAGAATGTGATAATAGGCAATCATGAAGGTCAGCCTTAAGTACAAACTTATGATCTACAGTGGAAATAAAACTTAACTTCTTTTGGTAAGGCTGAACTTAGCATTACTCCAGTGCACAAGTGGAAAGCTTTACATAAATGTAGCACAAAACTGTGCAGCTAAATTGTTTTAACACAGGGCGTATGACACTTCCTTTTCTGTTTTGAAGTGTCATAACTAATAGCAGCTAAAAAGATACTGCCGCACTCGAGCAAAAGAATTTGATACTACTAAATTCCCATGCAAAGCTTATGCTTAAAAGTAGAAAATAGTTAACAGCTTAAAAACCACTGTAGCACTTGAGCACAAAGCTCTTTGCTTTCCACTGAATGAGGCATGAAANATTTATTGACGGCCAATAGATCACGCTACATGTGGGAAATCAGTGACCACTTAGGTCAGAATGTGATAATAGGCAATCATGAAGGTCAGCCTTAAGTACAAACTTATGATCTACAGTGGAAATAAAACTTAACTTCTTTTGGTAAGGCTGAACTTAGCATTACTCCAGTGCACAAGTGGAAAGCTTTACATAAATGTAGCACAAAACTATGCAGCTAAATTGTTTTAACACAGGGCACATGACACTTCCTTTTCTGTTTTGAAGTATCATAACTAATAGCAGCTAAAAAGATACTGCCGCACTCGAGCAAAAGAATTTGATTCTACTAAATTCCCATGCAAAGCTTATGCTTAAAAGTAGAAAAATAGTTAACAGCTTAAACACCACTGTAGCACTTGAGCACAAAGCTCTTTGCTTTCCACTGAATGAGGCATAAAAGTAAAAACCTCAAGATCCCGAAAGTCGAGTATATCCATGCACTCCATTATGTCATATAGCCTCCCAGGTGTCCCGATTGATCAACAAATTCGCTCCTTCCTCCTCTATCTTTCTTTACTTCTAGTCCCCCAACAAGAAGCATAGGCCTAACATTTGCTAATGTGGAAATGAACGGTTGAGCAACGTGAAATAGATGTGACGACAACTCCCTGGTGGGTGATATAATTCCCATTACCTGCAAGGACACCAAAGAGACAGCTAAACACAAGAAGAGGACAAAATAGAATTGAAGGAAAAACAGAAAGGATAACAGAAACATATCACAAGGATCTTTATTGGCTGTCAAATGGGTGAATTTGAATAGAACATCATTTGTTTCAATAAAGTAAAACATGTCCGGCAATTAGTTGTTTGTTTATCAAGTGTTCAACGATTTTCTGTCTTTTCATTGTGATGTAAGGCCTATCGTGATCTCACTATAACCGGTGAAATTTTATTGATAAATCTGTATTAAATTTTGGATTAATCTTTAAATTCATGATGTGTTGACTAAGTCAAATTATTGGTTAATAAAGGATTAATATTTAAGTTAAAATTATATGACTTAAATTAAATCCAAATTACATTTGGGTCAATTTAAGTTGACACTTGACAATACTAGCTCAACTCATGCTCTTCAAGCCCAAGTCCTCTAAAATTACTTGAAGACCAAAAATACCCCCAAAATCCTAGCTCACAACTATATCAAGAGGTCTTCATAAGACCAAATGGAGGAAGAAGAAGAAGAGAAATAATAGAAAAGCTCTACTCTTCCATAGAGATCCGCAAGTTTTCCGCATATAAAAGATTCTTCGTCTTCAAGTTGTGAGCCACAAGTTCCCATATGCTCCACATTCGTCGTGAAGTTTCAACGAGTATTTCATCGATTCAAGAACAAAGTAAAGCTCTTGAGTTATGACCGTGAGGAGAAGAATCAAAGGATTAAATTTGTTTTCTTAGATTTCATATAGATTGAAACCTTTCGCACAAATCATTCTAATATAATATTATTGTTTGTTTGCTATTTTTTTTCCTTGATTCCTATATTTCAGGAACAAAACTTAGTCTCTTACAATTCTAGCTAAGTCTCAAGTCCTGAAGCACCTCAAATTTGAGCTAAGTCTTCAAGTCGTGATGCTCCTCAAATTCCAGTCAAGTCTTCAAGTCACAAAAGCTCCATGAAAATGAGTTAATCTTCAAGTTGTTACTCTTGGCCCTCATGAGTTTAAATCCATATGGCCCCAAAAGAAAATTCACTAGGTTGAAAACCTTGAAATAGGTGGCCTAGGCAAATTAGAAAAAAAAAAAACTTACATATTTTGCATTGAAGTGTAAAGTAAATATATTTTATTGCTTTAAAATTGCAAGAGTTTTTATACATCAACAATCATAAGGAAGGGAAGAAAAAAATTGACATATCATCCTATACAAAAAGCTCAAGTAGAAAAAAAATTACACGCCAAGAAATGGCTCGTCAACATGTCTTGGATGTTTTTATCAAGTTCATCTCTTCATCAAACATCATTACTTCAAATATTTTTATGGATCAATGAAGTCATTAGCGAGCCTCTATCTTTGACATGGATGCATATTTTGAAGTCTGATTTGTGGAGTTGATCATGTGCCAAGTAGTTACTCTTAGAAACTAGGACAGACTACACCAAAATTTCTTTCTCGCCAAAGCCGAAACTACAGAGGAAGAATCACAAAGTGTGATTTGTCACTAAGCCGCAATTAAGAGGAAGATACATTGAGTGTGGTTCTCGCCAAAACTGCAATCATAAAAAAAGATGCACTAAGTGTGGTTCGTCGCTAAAGCTGCAACTGCAAAAGAAGATACACAAAGTGTGGTTCGTCGTCAAGGCCGCGACTGCAAAAGAAGATGCATCATGTATAGTTCGTTGTCAAAGCCGCATTTGCAAAAAAAGATGCACCAAGTGTGGTTCGTCACCACTAAAGCCACAATTGATAAAAATAAATGCACCAAGTATGATTCGTCGTCAAAGTCGCAGCTACAAACGAAGATGCATCAAGTGGTTCCTCACCAATTATGGATTAACCCTCACTTTTTTTATCTGATATTGAGACTGTTTGCGGTCCATCGTAAACCTGCAAACAAAATAGAGGTGACGTGTCTCATAGTGGCAATAGCACGAAGCTTCAAATTGGCATAATGAAAATTGTGGCATTTTCTCTCATCATGATGAATAAGGTCTTATTGACTTAAAAGTTGTGTTTTCTCTCCATGTAGATGATGATAGAATTCTCAATCAATATGCGGCTCTTTGGCGAAGAAGTGAACTCATGAATGTTGTCCAAAGTCAATTGGATCGCTAACTTTAAAAAAATAATTTTGGTCAATCCATAAGGACTTTGACTTTTGGATATATTGTAGACATAAAAGTTTATTTTCTACAGAATTAAGTCGCTCTCTATTCGGACGCTCCTAAACGAAGATACATACGTTTTGAGCAGACTCCACAGCTCTGTAAAACAACAATGGTAGACCTGAAGATCAACTTCAAAAATCAATTCCCGTCAGTCCATGAAGGTTTTTACCTTGATTTTTGGATATATTGAAGACTTTGAAATCTAGTTCCTATAAAATCAAGTCGCTCGTCACTTAAAAGCTCCTACACCAAGATACATATATTTTGGTAAGACTGCATAGAGTTGTGAGGAAAAAAAGACAATAACAATTTTCAAAAATTTACCCCAATCAATCAAGAAGGATTTTGAATTTCGGATATGTTGTAGCTCTGTGAGTCTAGTTTCTGGAAAATCAAACGAATCATGATTTTGACAACAAGATATGAATTTTCTGCCACAGGTGTGTTGAAAAAGAGTGTCGAATTTTTTTAAAAAATAGGTACCTAATAGAGATGGATTTGATGAGCTTGACAATGCCGCAAATTGACGATCAACCACCATAAGAACATGGGTATTTATAAATATAAAAATACATAAACTATGTTTCAACAAATTATGGAAAAACCATTGTTGAAAGTGAATCATTGTATGTTTTCATAAGAACCAGATTATGGTAAGTTTCCATAGGAATCAAGTTATGAAAAATTTCATTGGAATCAAATTATGGACAAATATAGCAAGTTTTGTTCCTACAAATTATGGTAAATTTCCATTGGAACCAAATTATGGAAAAACTTCCTACGAAAAAAAATATTTGATTCACGAATACTTCAGACCTTGTCTTTAAAGGTTTGATAAGTCAAGCACCCGAACAACCCTCAAAGCAAGGAGCATTTGTAGACAGTTAAATTTTATTGATAGATCCATATTAAATTTTGGATTAATCTTTAAATTCATGATATGTTGACAAGTTAAATTATTGGTTAATAAAATTGGATTAATATTTACGTTAAAATTATAGGACTTAAATTAACTCCAAATTACATTTGGGCCAATCTTAACAATACGACCCCAACTCATGCTCTTTCAAACCCAAATGGGTCTTCATAAGACCAAATAGAGGAAGAAGAAGAGAAATACATAAAAAAGTTCTGCTCTTCGGTAGTGATTCACATACAAAGGATTCTTCGTCTTCAAGTTGTGAGCCTCAAGTTTCCATATCTCCACGATTGTGATCAAAGCTTGGCTCCACATTCATCATTAAGTTTCAACAAGTACTTCACCTATTCAAGAATAAACTAAAGCTTTTGAGTTGATGATCGTGAGGAGAAGAATTAGAGGATTACATATTTTTTTCTTAGATTTCAAATATAATTATTATTGTTTGCTTGCTATTTTCCTTTCTTGATTGCTATATTTTAGGATCGAAACTTAGTCGCTTATTTCGTTCCCGAAATATAGCAAGCAAGCAATAATATTTATATTCGAATGACTGTTGCAAAAATTACAATCTTTATGAAATCTAAGAAAAAAAGAAGTAATCCTCGGATTCTTCTCCTCATGATCATCAACTCAAGAGTTTTACTTTGTTCTTAAATCGATAAAATACTCGTTGAAACTTCACGATAAATGTGAAGCCAAGCTTTGATCACAATCCCGGAGATATGGGAACTTGCGGCCCACAACTTGAAGATGAAGAATTTTTTATATGAGGAAGACTTGTAGATCACTACTAAAGAACAGAGCTTTTCTATGTATTTATCTTCTTCTTCTTTTTTGGTCTTATCAAGATCTCTTTATATAGTTGTGAGCTAGAGTTTTGGGGAGTTTTAGTCCTCAAGTAATTTTAGAGGACCATGGGCTTGAAGAGCATGAGTTGAGCTCGTCTTGTCAACTTAATAGACTGGCCCAAATGTAATTTGGACTTTATTTAAGTCATAAAATTACTTAAATATTAATCCAACTTTATTAACCAATTTGACTTGGTCAACATATCATGAATTTAAGGATTGATCCAAAATTTAATATGACTTTCAATAAAATTTCACTGTCTACAAATGTCCCCTTCTTCGAGGCTTGTTGCGGTGCTCGACATGTCGATCCTTTAAAAGACAAGGCTTGAAGTATTCATCAAGTATATATTTTTTCGTATGAAGTTTTTCAAAATTTTCCATATTTGATTCCAATGGAAATTTTCCATAATTTGGTTCCAATGGAAACTTACCATAATTTGATTTCAACTATAGTTTTCCCATAATTTGTAGGAACGCGTTTGTTTCAGAACTTTTTATATTTGAATCCAATGGAATTTTCCATAATTTTATTCCAATGGAAATTTTAATAACTTGATTTTAGTGGAATTTTTCATAACTTGATTTCTATGGAAACTTACCATAACTTGGTTCCAATCATATTTTTCCATAATTTGTAGGAACAAAATTTATGTACTTTTGGCATCTATAAATATCCATATTTTCATGGTGGTTGATTGTCAATCATCAAGCTCATCGAATACATAGGTAATGTTTTATATATATAACTTTCGTTACTTTTTTTCAGCTCAGCACACCTGTGGTAGAAAATTCATATCTTGTTGTAGTAACATTGAAATCATGATTCCGTTTGATTTTTCAAAAACTAAACTCACAGATCTACAACATATACAAAAATCAAAGTCATCTTCCTTCTCAATTGATGGAAATTAATTTTTGAAGTTTGCTATCACATCTGTCTCTTTTTTTTCACAGCTCTATGCAGTCTCACCAAAGCGTCTGTATATTGGTGTAGGAACATCTGAACGATGAGCGACTTGATTTTATAGTAACTAGACTTCAAAATCTACAACATATACAAAAATCAAGGTGAAAACCCTCATAGATTGACGAGAATTGATTTTTGAAGTTGGTCTTCAGGTTTGCCATTATTTTTTTGCAGATTTGTGGAGTCGCACCAAAACTTCTATATAGGAGAGTCTAATGGAGAGCAACTTTTTTTTTTGTTTCCCACCCGGTGTCCGGAGCCCACATTGGAGCTCCGACTAAATCCGGATCGCGCTCTGCAGGGCCCATTCGGGGGTGGCGCTCCCAACAAGATTTTCTCCATACCCAGGGCTCGAACCCGAGACCTCTGGTTAAGGGTGAAGCACTCCCACCAGTGCACCACAACCCATGTTGGTATAGAAAATAGACTTTTAAGTCTACAACATATCCAAAAATCAAAGCCTAAGTCTTTATGGATTGGCCAAAATTAACTTTTTTAAAATTAGTGACATCTTCGCCAAAGAGCTGTATATTGAAGCCTGTAGCAATTGAGACTTTTGTCATCATCTGTACGGACAGATTACACAAAAAAATTTAGTTACTAGGACCATATTCATCATGATGAGTGCAAGAACATATATCACAATTTTTATCATGCCAATTGGAAGATTCGTGTTATTGGCACCATGAGACACATCACCTCTTTCTTTTTTTGCAGGTTTATGATGGACCGCAAACGGTCTCAATATCAGACAAAAAAAATGTAAGGGGTAATTCATAATTGGCGAGAAACCACTTGGTGCATCTTCGTTTGTAGTTGCGACTTTGACGACGAACCACACTTAGGGTCTGTTTGGAAAGCCACTTGGTAATTGGAATTGGTGTAATTAATAGGGTAGTAATTACATTGTCTAGTAATTACACTGACTTGTTTGGTTGTCACAGTGTAATTACACATGTCTTGTTTAGATGTCACAGTGTAATTACCATGTTCTGTTTGGATGCACAATTGCAATCATATTTAAAAATAAAAATTAATTATTTAAAATTTACACTAGACAAATAAAAAACTTTATAAATGACATTAAATTAATATTTAAGATATATATTCTTTTTTGAAAATATATTAATTAATAAACATATTTTCTGTAACTAATATTATGAAAAAATAATTGATTTGTATTTTTTCAAATTAATATATTTCAATTGAATTGATCGAAACAACTAAAAGTATGAAGTTTCTACGAACATCGTGAAATGCATGTTTGATAAAAAGAATAATATATAAATAAAATGTCATAAATTATTAAATGTTTGACAAAAATATAATCTATCAAGTCTAATTAAAAAATGACGTGCAATGTAAATTCAATATTACTAAAACAAATGAAACTGAAAATATAAAATATGCTATAAATTCAAAACAAAAAATTTAACATAATACTCTTATAACAAATCTCAACATACCAATAAATATGATTTATTTTTATTTTTTCTTAATAAAGAAAACGTAAGTCTATAACCATACTTAACAATAAATTCTATTTTAATTTAAAAATTAGAATACTAATAAAATTATGCTAATGAGTAAATAAGCATGGCATAAAGAAATAGATAATACAAGAAAATTATATAGAATCATGTAAAGTAAGGTTGAGAACAAGAAGAAAATGAAATATAATAATATAAAATAAAAAATAAACTTTTACAAATTTTTAGAATAATAAAAATAAAAAAAGAACTTAAACTAATAGAAGTTAAAAAAATTAAAACAAAAAAATAAAATTAAGAAATTAAAAAGTAATCAGGTGGTAATTACACCATGTAATTACCAACAATTCACTCTGCCTGTGAATTTTAGAGTGTAATTACCCCCTGCCAATTACACCAATTACCTGCTGACCAAGTAAGTACTAGTCCTTCCAAACAGGACAAGACAGTGTAATTACACCAATTACACAAAATCCAATTACCAGGATGTCCTTCCAAACAGGCCCTTAGTGGTTTTTTTAGCAATTGTGAATTGGGTGGCGACGAACCATATTTGGTGCATTTTCTTTTGCAAATGCAACTTTGATGACGAACCACACATGATGCATCTTCTTTTGCAGTTGCGACTTTGACAACAAACGACACTTGGTGCATCTTATTTTGAAGTTGCGGCTTCAGTGAGTAACCCCACTTAGTGCATCTTCTTCTATAATCATGGTCATGGTGAAAATCACACTTACTGTATTTTTCCTCTAAATTGTGGCTTGCGACGAATCACATTGTGATCCTTCCTCTGTAGTTTTGACTTTGGCGAGAAAGAGATTTNACTTTGATGACGAACCACACATGATGCATCTTCTTTTGCAGTTGCGACTTTGACATCAAACGACACTTGGTTCATCTTATTTTGAAGTTGCGGCTTCAGTGAGTAACCCCACTTAGTGCATCTTCTTCTATAATCACGGTCATGGTGAAAATCACACTTACTGTATTTTTCCTCTAAATTGTGGCTTGCGATGAATCACATTGTGATCCTTCCTCTGTAGTTTTGACTTTGGCGAGAAAGAGATTTTTGGTGGTCTGTCCTAGTTTTGGAGAGCAACTATTTGGCACATGATCAACTCCAAAGTTCTTTCTACCACCTCAAAGATGTTGCATCCTCGTTCTAGCACATATGAAGAGGATATTTTTTTTTATTGGAGAAGATAAACCGAGAACATGAGATGACTTGGATGCTTGATGCACTTGTTGTCCCAGCATTACGACTTTACTCCTAATTTCGCCAACAATTTCCATGGCAATTTTCAAACCATTTGTGGAGTCAACATCCTCTAAAGCATTGGATTCGGAGTTGATATTCATTGCGGACATATTGATATTTATTAAACTTTGAAGAGAGAATTTGGATCCAACAGTTTTTGCGAAAGCGGATGCAGATGCATATGCGGATTTCGAGTTGACCTTTTTGGAAGTCATCTCAGTGTTCTTGAACTTTGATTTTTTTTTTAAGAGAAGTGATGAGAGGTAAGATTGTCCCACTAGGCGTGTCAATTTGTAAGCGACTAAGTTTCGTTCCTGAAATATAACAATCAAGAAAGGAAAATAGCAAGCAAACAATAATATTTATATTTGAATGATTTGTGTGAATGTTACAATCTTTATGAAATCTAAGAAAAAATATGTAATCCTCTGATTCTTCTCCTCACAATCATCAACTGAAAAGTTTTACTTTGTTCATGAATCAATGAAATACTTGTTGAAACTTCACGATGAATGCGGAGCCAAGCTTTGGTCACAATCGTAGAGATATGGAAACTTGCGGCTCACAACTTGAAGACGAAGAATCATTTGTATGCGGAAAGACTTGCGGATCACTACTGAAGAGCACAACTTTTCTATGTATTTATCTTCTTCTTCTCTTTTGGTCTTATGAAGACCCCTTTATATAGTTGTAAGCTAGGGTTTTGGGGTATTTTTGTCCTCAAGTAATTTTAGAGGACCTTGGGCTCGAAGAACATGAGTTCGGCTCGTCTTGTCAACTTAAGAGACCGACCAAAATGTAATTTGGACTTTATATAAGTTATATAATTTTAACTTAAATATTAATCCAAACTTTATTAACCAATTTGACTTGGTCAACACATCATGAATTTAAGGATTAATCCAAAATTTAATATGGATTTATCAATAAAATTTCACTGTCTACAAATTTATTCGATCTTCAACAAGATTGGAGGACATTATTTATCTGTTGTAACTATGTTGAGAGTTGAATGCAAATTTTCCTTCCTACTATACCATTCCTCATCATGTTACATCATTTTATTTAATCGGGAAAAAAAAGTAGGGGTGGGGTTGGTGGGGCATGGCATTGAGAACTATCAGTACTATCTTTCTATAGTTGAAGAAAGACAAGATAAAAATATCAAAGAGCAACCTCCAATAATACTAATCTTATAGCACCATCCAACTGACAATATTACTAAATTAAGTTCAAGCAGGTATACCTAAGAACCCTTAGGTTGGAAATATTCCAAGAGAGCAACACCCTAAATCAACCAACTTGCGGGTTAACCAGGAAAGATGGATGTCTATTAAAACAGCAATGAGTAAGTGACTCATTTTTCACATAGTCAATCAGCATATTGTCCACTTCTCTAAACATGTGAAGTGGATAACAGTGCCATTGTCATGCGGCTTTTCATTCCCACAACAATATGTATTTGTATAAGTAACTCATTCTGTAGTCAAATTTGAATGTCCTATTGAACTAATAAGAAACTTGATACAAATGAGCACAATGGCATCTGCTTCCACCTTATATCAGTCAGCACAACAAATCCTTCATAACAGGACACTAAATATTTAACATTATAGTTCTCCAGCATTTTGATTATATTCAGATGACAGGCCCTTATTGGGAATACTAAATCCACTGCTCTTTATGAACTAAATCAGTCTTATTTCCTGTTCTCTGTATGTAATAAATATGTTACAGCAAAGCCTTGCTTCTGAACCCAAAATCTGCCTATCTAACAAATCTAAACTCTCTAAACAGCCCAATCTAATTTCCAATAGAAGCCAACAAAGTTCACCTAAAACTGCTCTAAATGGTTGCACGTATCAATTCAATCATAACGAGACTAAACACAGTATATTAACATGGATGAAAAGAAGAAGGAAGCTTACCTTGTGAGGTTTGGGATTAGAGGAGTAGCGACGGAGTATCTCAACCAGAGGTAAGACGAAGGCTAGGGTTTTACCAGAGCCAGTAGCGGCATCGACAGTAGCATCCTTGTAGCTGCAGACTCCAGAGTAAGGGTCTAGTAACGGCCTGAACAGGTGTACAGAACTCGAAGCCGGAATTGGTTAAGGCTTCCAAAACTGGCGCAGAGAGTGGTGGTTCGAGGTCGGAGAAACGAGTATTCGTTAAGGCTTTGTTAGGATTCGAAAAGTCTATGACGGCATGCCGCCGCAGTGCGGTGGCCCTCGGTGTCCATATGAAAGAGTTGTACTTGTGCTACTCCCTCTCTTTCAAAATTGTTCTAATGATTTAATTAATTTTTAAAATTAAATTAATTTAATATTTTTAAATTATGATTTAGGTGAAAATTATTTTCATTCCCTAACTTTGTTTTTAAAATCAAACTTTTCATCAACTTTGAACAATAATCTCACTCTTTCATTTATACTAATTAAATTTTTAAAATGCCTATTATATTCTTTCATTATCAAATTTTTTTACTTCTTTAAAAATCATCATATTTTCATTTTTTTAATTCACGTAACAAATTTTTCATAAAAGCATAAATATTACTTTTTGGACGAAAAATGAGAGATATTAATTAGGTATATGAAGTAAGTTAGAATAATGAGAAAATTAACTTTTTAATAATAATTAAATCTCTAATATTTATTTATACATGTAAAAACAACAGAGGATAATAACTATACAAATATATTTCAATGAATGCAATATAAAATAATTAATTTAATTAAGATCAGATTTTTAAAGATTATATTTATTTAGATTTAAAATTATTTTGAACTATAATTTATGTAATACTCCTGTTTATATATATAGACAATAGAGAATACCCCTGGACTTTATATTACTTGACCCTCTCGTTCCAAAAATTGTTGTTTTAATTTACTTGTCCAATTATGAAATCAAAAGAATTTTTTAATATTTTTTATTTCTACCCTTAGTAGTAAATAACTGCATAAAGTAGTAGTCAAATTTAAAGTTTCAAAAAATTATTAATAATGTTAGTTTAGTAAAATACACCTCAAATTTAAAAAAATAAGAGGTGGCATATCAAGAAGGATAAAGTTATATGAAACTGATGGAGTAAGAGAGTGGAGAAAGACAGAAATAGACGCATAAATTCATATACACACAATTAATGCATATCAGTCATATTAAATTTTGTGACAAATTCATAAAAATATTATTCTGCTTATATTAATGTTAATGAACTTAAAGAAAAAAATCATAAATATCTTGGTTAAAAAAATAAATTATGTATAATATAAAGAAGTATTACATATATGTGATATAACGAGGGTAAAATGGATAATACATAGGATAAAGTGGGAGTTTGATTATTGTTCAAAATTGAGGGGAGAATTTATTTTTAAAAGAGAAAAGACATAAAGTAACAAATGAAATTGTCCCAGATCTTCAAAAAGATACCTAAAGTTTGTGGGCGTCCTATTACCCCATGAAACCATTTCAAATTACAATAAATAAACACTTTTGATCTACTTCACAGCAGTTGTGTTCTCATGTTTGATAGGCGCGTGGAGGAGTAAAAATACACCCCCAAACAAGTATAAAAATGCCATGTTGCACTGTCAATTTAAATTTTATTCTTTATTAAAAGACCCAATTTCCCATCTTCTCCAAATTCTCCATTGCTAGATGTTGAAGAGTTTTCTATCTACGACCAAAAAGAAAAATCCATCCTCGACGAAATTTTCATCTAGCTTAACAAGTTTCAATTACTTCTTTTTTATTTAAAAGTTATGAAATCAACTAATTGCAAATTCTGAAAGTGCAATTGCAAATAAATTTCAACACGAAATCAGTGAAAAAACATTCAAACTCAAATCAATCCTAAACTAACACTATATACACATAAATAATAGATAGCACAAGAAGAAAATAACAACAAATCACTACAAAGATGATTTTTTAAAAAATTACTACTATATAAAAAGATCACCTTTTTTGCCAAAATTTACATTCAAATCAAGAACTCATTAATTGTGAGCCTTCACTTCTTCATTTTGACTCCATAATTCAAGAAATCATCAACGCGAAGTAAATTTTTGACTATTGAATTGCTTTAGGGTTTTGATCAAAGAGAGAGAGAGAGAGAGACAGAGTGAAGATCTGAAAGGGGTTTAGGGTTAAATGGAGAGGGTCAGGATTAAAATGTAAATGGGTCAAAATTTAATCCGATCTTTACTAAATGGGATTAAAAAAAAGTAATTATATTATTAACTGGGGTGAGACTCACGCGCATGCATTGAGAATATAGATATTGTGCAAAGAGTGTGTATTAATTGTGATTTAAAAATGTTCTGTGGGGTATAAGACGCCAGCAAAATTTATATGTCTTTTTGAAAATTTGGACAACTTCAAGTGTCACTTTATGTCTTTTCTCATTTTTAAAAGCAAAGTTGGGGGGTGAAAAGGATTTTCACCCTTAAAATATGGATATTCAAAGTTTATACAAAAAAATATTATATTTTTTTTCATATCAATATGATGCAAAATACATTTTAAACATTGATCAAAATTCGTATCATTTATAACAAGTATTTTGAAATAGAAAAGGTTATAATTGGACTGGATCGAATGAAAACTACCTCACCAAGTAATGTTTTGGTTTTTGGCTTTCTATTTTCCTACTTTTATATGATATAAAAACCAGTCAATTAACGGAAACACACCAAAACTACCATCTTCTCTTTTGAGTTTCATACCTAGATTATTGAAAATGTGAGAAACATACCTAAAGTATCACCCATTTGTTTGAGAAACACACTTAAACTATCCATTTTTTAGTTTCATAGCTAAACTATTGTGAGTGTGAGAAACACACTTAAACTATCACTCATAAGTTTGGGAGACACAAATTCAAACCCAACACTCATCAAATTATCATGCTAGAACAATCAACAAACGTTCATAGAACTATAGTAAGTCATAGCCTACCTCAAAGTCAAACACACACACTCCACGCCTCTAAGTTGGAACTTTTTCCTTCCAAGTCACCCTTGAATGATGCCACAATATCAAAATAGTGATTTTGGTGTCAATACGATCATTTTTACACCCAAATTACAAAAAATGAGCCAAAAAGGCATTGTGGAACCCGCACAAGGAATCTCAAAATTGACTCCGTCAATGGATCCCAACCACTCAAGTAAACTTGTGTCCCAAAAATGAGCACAAACCAAGCTCGAACATGCCCCAAAACAGGTCATGCACCAAAAGTTTGAGAATTCACAATTAAAGATCCAAAAGGGAAAATTCGAAGGAAACTTATGGATTAAACGTCTGAACAACGAGCCTAGCAATGTTCTAACATAATCCACAACTAAAATCCAAAAATATACACTGGTTCTCTTCAACACCGAGCTCTTAATCAGTTTCTATGGAGGAAATATGTCTAGAACAAGACAAAAAATGAGCAATATATAATTGTCAAGACAATTGGCCTCCATGAATGCGAGATCTAGAGCCGGAACGCGAAGGTAAAACTTGATTGGGTCAACGGTGACCCTTATCCACAAATGTGGAACCTTGTCTGTGATTGCAGGACCTTATTTGTGATCACATCGGTCGGGGTCCCAACTCTTCGAGAACGCAGAGTTGAGCCCACAAGCGCAGTGGTCCATTTCATGGACTTCTGCGAACATGGGTTAGGACTCATGAATGCGAAGCACATACCATGATGCACTAGCACAGGTTGAACTAGCTCAAATAAGAGTTGGAAAAATGCCCCGACGGGGGCTAGGGGTTTGTTTAGAACCCCTTGCACAAAAGTAAACTATGCTACCCCCATCAAATTACATTTCAAACTCAATGGAGATGTCGAAGCTTCCATCAGAGATTATCTCAAAAAATGTGGGTCCCACACTTAAGGCTTCATTTAAACATAAGCCACAAAGTTGCTCAAGATAAGTCTAAAGTCTCGGGACCTTAACCAAAGGTCCATATAGACCAAACACGACATTCTGGAGCTAGCTGAACCATCAAAATTGCATTATGAGGTCGTTTGACTGAAGTTTTGATCGAAGTAACCTATTCAAACTTCAAAAACTCCAAAACATTAAAACTTGCATAAAAAACAAACGAACGACCCAATGACTGAACTATTAGTCCCTGCAACTCATAAATAAATTGAGATCGCAATAGAAAAACTCTAAATACCGATAATACCAAAAAACAGAGAAAATGACCTAAAGAGTCATTACAAGATCCACTACTAAAATGACTTTAATCCTTAAAACTAAAGAGTCAAGAAGTACCTGAAGCCTCAAACAAGTAGGTATATTGGGCTCGGAAGTTATGCTCGGTATTTTAGGTAGACTCCTTGAATAGACGGTGCCTTCACCGGACCTTAACCATATGAATATCTCTCGAGCGCAACCGTCTCAAATCCCTAACCAAAATAGCAACTGCTTCTCCATGAAGATCAAACAGTTATCCAACTGGACTGATTCATACAACACATGTGACTCATAGAAAACATATCGATGAACCATCGACACATGAAAAACACTATGCACAACCAAATAGGTAGGTGACAAAGCCAACTCATAGGCAACGTCTCCAAATGCCCGAAGAATCTCAAAAAGGTCAACATATCTGGGGCTAAGCTTGCCCCACCTCCCAAATTTTCATCACGCCATTCAAGAGCGACACTCAGAGGAAAACCAAATCACCAACACCAACACCAAAAGCTTAAAGGACGATGCATGCGGTCAACATAACTCTTCTGATTGCTTTGAGCCTCTCGTAGCCTATCTTGAATCACATGAACTCGGGCCAAAACATCCTGAAGAAAGTCTATACCACGTGGATTTATTAAATTTTATCATTGTTGACCGTCTTTTCGATTTTAAAAGTAGATGGTTTATCTTTTTTAAATTGAAAATTGACATTTTGTGAGTGATCAATTTATTAAGATGACAATTATTTATCCTCAAATAATTCAAGTGAAAAAATAGCAAACATGACAACAAAATTGTTCTTCTCATAGCTAGTTCGAAGGCCATAAAAAAATAATATTGTCTGGCAATTATCCACCTTGACTCAATTACATAATAATTCAAGGATATAATTGGAAAGAAGTTTTTTATAGAGTTTTAATCCAAACACAAGATGAGGTGGGAAACAATGAACCAAATACTTGATAAAAATAAACTCTGCATTGCTAATCCCTGCACTACTAATCCGTGCATTACTAATCCCTGCGTTATTAATCTTTGTACCAAACGACCCCATAATGTCTTAGTATTCAAATATAATATAATGTATTCGTTTAATTAAAAAAAGAAGAAGATGAATAGCAAAGAGCTTGCATCCACGAAATAAATTATACTAAGATCTTACCATGGAACTACCAACTTTTCTTTATTGGGTTTCCATCTTATCTATTTCAGCATTTAATGGAATCTTGGTATAAATATATTTTGTACAAAAGTTATTGATATTTGAGAATATACACATACTACTGTTGATCAGCTCAAACCAACAAGTTACACATCAAACCAACCTATCTATCCCTTATTAAGTAATAAATAACCGTTGAAAAAAAAAGATTATAAATAACATATCTCAATTGATTTTATTTTTAATCTCCAAGCATATTTTAATTTCACTTGAAATTATGATATTAATCGATATGAGAACAAGCTATTGTGTCTTTACAAATTAAATGACAATTGTATTCCTGGATAGTTTTCTTCTTATGACATGTCCTTCATTAGATTGTTATTTTTCATTAGCGGAATCTATCGGTGACCATTTAAAATTGATACTAACTTTTGCTTAGACAACTTAATTAGACTGTTTTCACTTTAAACACATCATGTCGAGCTTCACTATGTCATTTTGACACATTTTTACAATTAATCAAAATATATAATATGTGTGTGTTACACTTGTGAATAACGTGTAAAGTGACGAATTAAACGACCATATTTACCAATTTTTCCTAAAAAAAAATTTCAATAATGAATTGAGTAAAAACAAAAAGTGACCAATGAATCAATGACACATAATATTTTTGTCCAAAGAAATTATAAAAAAATAGTATTTAACTAATTTTAAAAAGTAAATTGTAGAAGCACCCTACCCCTTTTGAATGTATCCTCCAGAATACCCTATACCCCTTTGTAAGAACAACTTCACCCCCTTTGTGTTCACCAAATCCTCCATATATTTGTAGACTACCATAAAAAACACTCCTATTAATATTTTTCTTTACAAAAAGTTTACTATCACTTTCTTCTTTCTTCTTAGCCTAATAAGTAGCTCAAGAATCCATCAAAAAACAAATTCACTCTCCTGTAAATATTAAATTCTTTCATGAAAGATTCTCATTAATATTTCAATTTTTAGATCTTAAAATGGTTCTATTCCTAAATTTCTAAAACATTGTCCTCGTTTTCATCATTTTGTTGTAACTACTTTCATTCACCATGGATGAAGTATAAGTTTGAGAAAATGATAGTTGAAAATAGGAAAGAAAAAGAAAAAAAATTTAAAATTAGCTAGATAAGTCTTTCACACACGATCAACGAATGTAATACACTTACTATAACCATCTAGGTAAAAAGTGTCAAAATGATATATCGAAACCCAACACTAAGTGTTTAGGATGACTAAACCCTAATTAAGGTGCAAGGTGTTTAAGTGACAATTGCTGTCAACTTTACATGACCAGTGAATTCAGAGATGGACCTACGTGGTTGCAAGCGGATTCTGTTGAACCCACTTCGTTCCGAAATTTATTGTCTATGTACGGAAAATTATTTTGACATAATTATATATTCAATAACTTGAACCCACACATAACATAAAGCTTTGCTTTGGAGTAGCAGTCTAGGGGTTCAAATTCACGCCTAATGCGCGGGTTAGAATCTCTCCTATGGCATTTCATATTTTTTTGCTACTTTTGATTCAGTATTAAACTATGAATTAGTTGGCTTTGCTACTTTTGGTTCAATATAAATTAATTTGTTGCTTTTAGAAATTTGAAAAAATTATGTAACAATGTTTAATATGCTAGCTCATAAATTTACTAGGAGTATATTAATATTTTCTTTCTTTTTTCTATTTTACCTTGTATCTTTTGTTTTTTAATAATTTAAATTCAATATTCAATAAATTTCTATAATCTTATTACTTCAACAAAAAATTATATTTTGGTAATTGAATTTTGGTACTCTATTTCATAGATTTTTAACTAAAATATGAAATTATTTTCATTGAAAATATATAGTTTGTTAATTTACTTTCGATTTAGTTAAAATAAATGTAAAGAGGCTCTTTGTAATTTTTTTTAAATCTTTTTCTCCTTTATTTAGTAAAAAAAGTTTTGAGTTGTAAAAAAAGAGAGGTTACACTACTATTTGTAAAAATAAACAAATAAAAAGGCAATGGGGTAATCATTGGCTGTGCTCGACGCTGGCTACACTATTAAATATTACTATCAATCTCTATTTATTAATTGAACCCACTTATGTAAAATGCTGAGTCGGCCACTACCAGTGATGAGTTCTGTTTTTTTCATTTAGCATCATTGTATTAGAACCATGGGGAAGGTGCGGTAAGATGATTAGGATCACTTGATCACCGCTAATTAAATTGAATGGTTGAAATGAAGAATTTTTTGATAAAATGTGTTTTATCCATAACGGGCTATAATGACTCGGTTGGTCATTTTTAGATATTTTCATGAAATTACCATTTTTCTCCTCCTGATATTGATCTTGAGTCTTTTATGATTGAGTTTTGAAAGTTGGGTTTGAACTTTGAATTTAAAGTTGAGAATTTTGTAAGTTTTGAATTGAAAGGTCAATATTGTTTAGAAAGTGGTTTTCAGACTCTTTTGGAGTTTTGAGTGTTGGAATAGAATCTGACAATTCCATCAGTCCCAAAATGTGAAATCTGACCTGTAAGAGTTTTCGATTATAAGATCAGAGTCTTTTTGAGGATTTGAGGTTCTAAGTTGTGGAATGGTAGAAATTTAGCCTTTGAGTTGACTTTGTCAACATTCGTGGTTCGGATGCTAGGATCAAAATTCCGAGAGTTCCGTCAGAATTGGGGGATGATTTTAAGCCTAAGTGAGGTCTTGGTTGATTTTTGAGAGGTCCCGAGCTTGTTTTAGTCTTTTAGGCATTGAGTTAGTTTCTTGTGTTTTTTTTACGGATATCAGGTCAAGGAGATCTCAAATTCATGTTTTGACAGTTTCATTGAGTTCGGAACCTTGAGTATAATTGATTTGCATATGTGGTTTGTGTATATGGGGATCCGAACGAATTTTGAGGGTATTTTCGAAAGATTTTATGCCTTGTCTGTTTCGTTGGTTACTGATTCTGGTGCATGACTGTTTTGATCATCGTGATCATGAGGCTCCCTCATTACAATCGCTTAGCTTTAAATTGAGGTGCATCCCAATCATGTGGGTCTTGTCGCAATCGCGACGGTCAACTTAAATGAGTTGGCTGTTTTACTCATCATGATCGCGTGGCTTTATGATGAGCATTTGAGACCTGGGTAGAATGTTTTCCGAAATTGGGGTTTCAACCCCATTTCACCATTTTTGAGTTTTGAGAGATTTAGGGTGGCGATTTGAACCTGGTTTTTGAGGAAAAATTTCTGGTAACAATTTTTAACTGTAAATCTTCTAAGGAAAAGGGTAAAAAATACCCCTCAACTTTCATTTATTAGTTTTCTTTACCCGTACCGTCAAAATGAAGTTGTTCTTACCCTCGCCGTCTACAAACTTATCACTCGTATCCCTCAATTGGATGGAAAGCCCCAAATCAACTAAAATTATCCAATTTTGATTAAAATGACCCGATTTCTCTTTTAATCCAAAACTGACCCACTAAACCAAATAAATTCATACCAAATTAAAACCCCAAATCCATCTCTCTAATCTTTTTTTATCTCTTCTTCCGTTGAAACACCATGCTACTTCCACCATTGAAACACCTTGCTGCTGAAATCGCCGGAGGCAACAATGTGATTTCTCTCACAACTTTGTAATCTTCTTCAATTAGCCATGATTATTTCAGAGAAGAACCATAGAGTGATCTCCAAGTACAGAGTTCCTCAAGACTTATCTTAATCCTCTCTTCAGAAATTGTCCTTGTTATCTTGAAAAAATCTGCTAAACCCCTTGGTTGTCCCATGGGTGGCCTTCTAGGCGATTGTCCACTTGGACCACCAAGGTTTGATGGGATAAGACAAGGTTTGGTGATAGGGATGCTTACTGTGTTGGACTTAAAGGTCCACCTGATGAGTCTAGAGGTGAGAAGGCTGGAGCTCCAACTAACTACCAGCTTGCTTTCAGGGGTTCTGGTGGAAGACCTGGATTCGATCGTGGATATGGAGGTTTTGGTGGTGGTGTACCTACTAGTTTAAGATTTTCTTAGATTCGTGCCATCTTAGACTTAGTGGTTGTTTCAACTTTGAAATCAGATGTTGAAATGATCATTTGGTTTTTCATTTTCTTGTTAAAACTCAATATTCAAGCAGGGTAATTTTATCTTTGATGATCTTTAGAGAACTACATAAGTTTTGTTCTGTTCCTTTCTCGGTTATGTCTTTTTAAGATGACTTTCAATTCAGGTTATTCCAATGTGAAAGTTTCAGACACTTTATATATTGGTGATGCATTTTCTTTTATCAATTCCCCTGTTAAAAATGAAATGGTGAAACTGTTCTTAAAAAATTTGAGCAAAGTGCGTTCGACAATTTCATCATCAAGTGTTTCAATGGGGGAAGGAGATGAAGAAGATTAGATAGAGGGGTTTGAGGTTTTAATTTAGTATGAATTTATTTGGTTTAGTGGGTCGGGTTAGATTAAAAGAAAAAATTGGGTCATTTTAATCGAAATTGGATAATTTTAGTTTATTTGGGGCTTTCCATCTAATTGAGGGTACGAGTGATAAGTTTGTAGACGTCGAGGGTAAGAATAATTTTATTTTAACGGTAAGGATAATATCAACTAATAAATGAAAGTTGAGGAGTATACGGGTTAAGAACAACTGCATGTGAGGTTTGTGTATACGGGGTTCCTAATGAATCTTGAGAGTATATTCGAAAGATTTTATGCCTTGTTTGTTTTGCTAGATTTTGGTTGTAGTGCAGGACCATTTTGGTCATTGCGATTGTATAACTTTAAATTGACGTGCATCGTGACCGCGTGGGTCTTTCTGTGAATGCGATGGTCAACTTAAACGAGTTGATTGTTTTACTCATCGCGATTAGATGGCTTTGGGTTGCGATCGCGGTGAGTATTTGAGACCTGGGTCGAATCTAGTTCAAGCTCGGGGCTTCAACTTCATCTCAATATTTTTGAGTTCTGGAAGCTTTGGGATTGTGATTTGAACCAGGTTTTGAGGAAAAACTTTTGGGTAATGATTCTTAACTCTAAATCTTCTATTACCCATTATTATTTATGGACTTAAGTGTTCAAATCAAGCTTTGGAAATGAGAAATTTGGGGTTAACTTCAAGAACCCAAGAACTTAGTAAAATAGTGATTGTGACTGATTTTAAGTTATTTTTCGAAATGGTTTTCACCAATGAGTTCCTAAGGCCTCAAGTAATATCTTCAAGTATTAAATTTTGGATTCAAACCTTATTTTCAAAATTGACTTTTGTGTTGAATAACCCAATTTTCAAAGAAATTGATGTGGGTATTGTTGTTTCTAGAAATTTATTGTGAATACTTGATTGTTTTAGATTGTGTGGGTTTGGGCATTGATCGGAAGGGGAAGACTCAAATATTGGAGTGATTAATTGATTGATTTAAGACAAGTGATCTCATAAACCTTGTACTCTAGTAAAATTCATGTATTTCCTTCGTTGTTTGTGTGTTGGGAGTAATGGGAATGAGGTGAAAGGTTAATTATCCACTAGATAAATCTTAATGAATAAAAAAAGGTTGAACTAAAAAGGCCTTGTGATGATCATAATGATGTGAATTGTCTAGTTGTGATCCTTATTGATTGATTGATTAATGAAATTCTTGATAGCATAAATGTGGAATTGAATCGCATGAATTATTGTCTCTTTCATGTGGTGTGATATTGCTTGTGGACATTGATTGCTGAACACCGTGATCAGACATGTTAGATTTATGATGCCAAGGTCATTGCCGGTAAGTGTTTATGATGGCCAAGTCATTTCTGACAAGTGTTTATGATGCCAAGGTCATTATTGATGGTAAATGTTTATGATGTTGAGGTCATTTCTAGCAAGTGTTTGTTATTTGAGGTCATTTCCGATGAGAGATTGAGTATTATGATTTGATGCATTTTAAAGCTTATTTGTAACATAATTGTTAATTTTGATTGATGTACTTGTTGCCTGTGAATGATCTACTTGACATTGAGTTTGACTTACTTGATTCAAGTTGGTTATTGAATCGTGACAGTTGAACTATAATTACTGAGCCTTATAAGCTATGTATTGTACAACTGTTAGGTTGGGCCAATTTCTATCCAAGTTGTGTTTTGAAAAGGTTCGGTTGGGATGCAAGAGGTATCAATTTCTAGCTAGATGCTTGTTTAGTAGGTTGCTTGTTGGGTACTGTGTTATTGGTATTGTCACGCCCCGAGCCTATACCCTAGACGTGACCGGCACTGAAGAACCATTGCTGACCCAAAGCGAACCCTTGGCCTGACTTACTTACTCAGCGGAAGACTTTACTCAAGATAAATACTTTTAAAACAAGTAAACTGAACTGCTCAAAATATAACTTAGAATGTATTATAATAACATTCATTGTCAAAGTGGCAACTCAAGTCTCAACTTAACTGAAAAGGAAAAGTAAAGACTCAGAACTAACATCAACTAACTCTGTCTATGAAGCCTCTAAACAACTAAGATGGACGTCAGGACAAGACCCATGATATCCTAATGAACTAAAATACTGAAAGCAATAAAAAGATCCTCCGAAAAGCTAGGAGGCTCACCAACTGACTCTGAATGCTCAACTGGATCAACGAGGCGCTGGATGCTGATCCTGGTTACTTGCGTCTGCATCATAATAAGATGCAGGTCAACTGGCATCAGCACATTAAATGTACGAGTATGCGAGTTAAAATGCTAAAGATAACTTAAGCTTGAAAAGAATTTGAAAGAAACACTTACCTTGGCTTTACTCAACTCCTGAATAACTTAACTTAATATAAAGCAACAATACACATGCAATACATGGAAAGCTTTTAAAACAGTAGAAAGCAACTCAGTTTGTTAAAGAAATGGAATAACAACTCAACTTAATCATATAATAAAGTAATATAATTTTTTGTGGGAGTTTCTCTAACCGACAACCACTCCTATGAGCCTAAGTGGTGATATAACTTCTTACCCATGCTGGCATAACTGTCTTATACTTTGCTATCATATAGAACGCCTTAACTAAGTGGATCCACTAGTCTATGCAAAAAAACACTTAAGGAGTAATCTAAAAAGTATGATCCTTTACTATCCATGATGGCTACATGGTTTATGGAGACTTTGAATTATCTGAACTCAAACTCGTCCCCATATCGGTGCTCAATACTACTCCCAAAATATACTTAGCTCATATGTTTGAAAAACAAAACTCTTTCTTTGGTTTGAGATAATTACTCAAAAGCTTAGCTTAAAAGATCTCTTGGAAATCTCAGTTTCCCTTTCTTGTTCAAATGTGAAAACATTTTAAACTCTTGGGAATACTTAGTTCCTGTATAATCTTTGAAAAATGAACTTTACTCTTAATCTTTACTGAAAACTAGCTCAAAGGCTCTTTTAGAAATCTCAGTTTCCTTTCTTGTTTAAATGTGAAAACATTTACTCTTTGGGAATACATAGTCCCGATATACTCTTTTGAAGAAATGACTTCAATATTTACTCTTTACTCAACTTAAAACTTAAGTCTTAAAACAAAGTTAAAACATTTGTAAAAGACTTTTGGAAGACTCTATGAGCTTCTCTTGACTTGACTCTTAACTTTTCTTTATTTGATTCTTAACTTTTCTCGACTTGACTCTTAACTTTCCTTGAATTGAGTTATGGATTCAAGGATTGTGATTTGTGATAGGAAAGATCTCATGATGTTTAGGAATGATTTTAGATAACTAAACATGAGAAAAGATCAAGAAATCACTGCCTGAAAGTTGGTTCGTGATGTGGAGATGTATTTAAATTTTTGTTCACGAAAATAACTATTGAGGCAGAACGGTATGTGACCACTCCGCGACGCGAAGATATTTTTCTTGAATCTAAGGGGCAGGTCCGTGATGCGGCCCCACTGCCCAGATTAGCCCGAGTTTTTCCTTCTTGATTTTGCAGTCCCAATTCACCTAAACTTGACTATTTTTCTCAAATTCTCTTTAGATTCAGATACCCAACATTTGTACGCAAGAACCTAACTCAAAGAAACTCTATAACTCGATGTAAAGATCTCAAAAACTTCTCAATATCAGCCCAATTCAAGAACGACATCAAATTCAAGAATACATATCAAGAACATCAAACTTTCAACCTTTTTAGAATGAATTTCACTGAACTAAACATGGTTGGCGCTTAGGTGAATGAACCCAACACTATGAAAGTCTCACATACCTCGAAGGGATCGCCCCTTGACGAAATCCACGACCTTAGCTTTGCAAATTGACGATTCCTTGCCTTCTCTTCTCCTTTCTCTTCTTTTTTTCTCTTCTCTCAAAATCGTAACTCAAATTCCAAAATCGTAAACTGACCAACTTCAGTTTAGAACCCTAAGTAATTACCAAAAATGAGATTAAAATAATAGGATATGGAAAAGACCAAAACACCCTTCCAAAATTCAGATTGGACTTTCCTTATCCAAACAACCCAACTTCCAAAGGACATATCTCACTCATACGAACTTAGAATCGCGCAAACTTGGCGGCATTGGAAAGATAATTCAACGATCTTTCCTATGGTATCTGGAAAAACACCTAACTCATTTTGAGCTAGGAGTTATGGTCGTTTGCAATTGATTAAAAACCATATTTAACATAACTTAACCCATTTTCCAGATTTTTTTCTTTCTTTCCAAAAATTGACTCTTTCTAATTCTAGCCCTTTCTAGTTCTTTTAATTAGCGAGATGTTACAATATCTTCCCCTTGGGAACATTCGTCTTTGAATGAGATTACTCTTAGTAGGTTAAGGGTGTAACATTTAACATTCAGCTTAAACACCCAACAAGCAATGCAATTACAACATGCTAATCTTATAAATAAAAGCCAAGAAAAGAATTAGTACCTTAATTTGGAACTTCTCCAGATTCGAAGAGATGCCAGTATCTCTTCTTCGTATCTTTCTCAGCTTCCCAAGTAGCTTCCTCAACAAATCTGGTTCCTCCAGAGGACTTTGATTGATGCTACTTTCTTAGTCCTTAACTTGCGAACTTGGCGATCTAGAATCTGAAGAGGAATCTCCTCAAGATAAGCTACCCTTGATTCCAATATTTTCAATTGGTATGATCAATGAAGGATCGCCCATACACTTTGTCAACATAGAGATGTGGAACACCGAATGGACTGTTGCTAACTCTTGTGGTAGCTCTAACTCATAAGCTACATTGCCAATCCTCTTGGATATTCTGTAAAGATCAATATACCGGGGACTAAGCTTCCCCATTTTACCAAATCTCATAATACCTTTCATGGGTGAAACTTTCATGTAAACTCACTCATCTACTTCAAACTCTAACTCCCTCCTCCTACTATCAGTGTAGGATTTCTGACGACTCTGGGTTGTTTTCAATCTCTTTTGAATAACTTTCACTTTCTCCATAACTTGACTAACTAAGTCTTGTCCTATTAACCCAGCTTCACCAACTTCAAACCATCCAATAGGAGATCTGCATCTTCTGTCATAAAGAGCTTCATAAGGAACCATCTAGATGCTAGAATGGTAGCTATTATTGTAAGCAAACTCAATGAGAGGTAGGTGATCATCCCAATTTCCCATGAAATCAATCACACAATCTACCTTGATACCTCAAAACACCATCTCCCCTTGTTCAAAAGCCATTACTTTTTTGCTTATGAACACTTACCTTTAATTCAAGCAATAAAGGATCTTGGTCTTGCTTCTCTTTTAGTTCTGACACTAATGATGATTCAGCCCCATTCATCACCACTACTTCTCCTTCTGTGGAATTCATTAGTCAAACTCCTAGTCGTGTAAGTCTATGCACTTCTATTGCTAACTCTTTCTTTATCTTCTTCAAAATGGGCGGTACTACCTATAGATAACCTGCTCAAGGCATTAACAACAACATTAGTCTTACCTGGTTGATAAAGAATACTCATGTCATAATCTTTTAGTAATTCTAACCACTTTCTCTGTCTGAGATTAAACTCTTTCTGACTAAACACATACTGAAGACTCTTGTGATCAGTGAACACATCCACATGAACACCATACAGATAATGATGCCACATCTTCAAAGCAAATACTACGACAACGAAATCTAGATCATGGGTTAGGTAATTCTTCTCATGAACCTTCAATTGTTTGGAGGCATAAGCTATAACTTTTCCATTCTGCATTAACACACAACCCAAANTTCAAGCAATAAAGGATCTTGGTCTTGCTTCTCTTTTAGTTCTGACACTAATGATGATTCAGCCCCATTCATCACCACTACTCCTCCTTCTGTGGAATTCATTAGTCAAACTCCTAGTCGTGTAAGTCTATGCACTTCTATTGCTAACTCTTTCTTTATCTTCTTCAAAATGGGCGGTACTACCTATAGATAACCTGCTCAAGGCATCAGCAACAACATTAGTCATACCTAGTTGATAAAGAATACTCATGTCATAATCCTTTAGTAATTCTAACCACCTCCTCTGTCTGAGATTAAGCTCTTTCTGACTAAACACATACTGAAGACTCTTGTGATCAGTGAACACATCCACATGAACACCATACAGATAATGATGCCACATCTTCAAAGCAAATACTACGACAATGAAATCTAGATCATGGGTTGGGTAATTCTTCTCATGAACCTTCAATTGTTTGGAGGCATAAGCTGTAACTTTTCTATTCTGCATTAACACACAACCCAAACCAACTCTAGACGTATCACCATATACAACAAAGCCTTGCATACCTTCTGGTAAGGTCAACACTGGGGCAGTAGTCAACCTCTTTTTCAATTCCTGAAAGCTTTTCTGACAAGCTTCAGACCATTGAAACCTCATTGTCTTCTGAGTTAACTTGGTCAAAGGAGACGAAATAGAAGAGAACCCCTCTATGAACCTTCTATAATATCCAACCAACCATAAGAAACTCTTAATATCAGTTGGAGATGTGGGTCTAGGCTAATTTCGCACTGCCTCTATTTTCTGAGTGTCAACTCTAATTCCATCATCGGAAACAATGTGGCCTAAGAATGCCACAGACTCAAGCCAAAACTCATATTTAGAGAATTTGGCATACAACTCTCTATCATTTAGAGTTTGGAGAACTATTCTGAGATGACTAGCGTGATTTTCCTCATTCCTCGAATAGATTAGTATGTAATCAATGAACACAATAACAAACATATCTAAATAAGGCTTGAATACTCTATTAATAAGGTCCATGAACACTGTAGGTGCATTGGTTAAACCGAACGACATGACCAGAAACTCATATTGACCATAACAGGTCCTGAATGCTGTCTTGGGAATATCACATTCCCTTACTTTCAACTGATGGTAGCCAGATCTGAGGTCTATCTTAAAAAAATGAGAAACACCTTGAAGCTGATCGAAAAAATCATCATTTCTCAGAAGAGGATACTTATTCTTGATGGTAACCTTGTTCAACTGACGGTAATCTATACACATCCTAAGGGAACCATATTTCTTTCTCATAAATGGGACCGGAGTGCCCCAAGGTGAGATACTTGGTCGAATGAAACCTTTCTCTAAAAGGTCTTTCAACTGCTCTTTTAACTCTTTCAACTCTGCTGGAGCCATTCTATATGGTGGAATAGAGATATGACGAGTATCTGGAAGAATATCTATATCGAAGTCTATCTCTCTCAGTAGGGACTCCGTGAAGATCATCTGGAAAGACTTATGGAAACTCTTTTACTACTGGAACTGACTGAGTATGACGTATCTCAACACTAGAGTCATTAACTCGGACTAAGTGATAGACACACCCCTTGGAAACTAACTTTCTCGCCTTAAGGTACGAATTAAAACGACCCTTAGGCATTGCTGAACTGATCTTCAACTTTATAACTGGTTTACTGGAAACTGGAACTTGACTACTCGAGTTCTACAACAGGCATGAAGCCTGTCCATACCTAGAATGACATCAGAATCTACCATGTCTAATTCAACTAAGTCAGCCAAGGTGCTCTTGTGATTGGTGGAAATGGGATAATCATGATAGACTCTTTTTGCTAGAATAGACTCACCAACAAGTGTAGAAACACTGAAGGGATCAAGAAGTTGCTAAGGAAGAACATCAAAATTAAAGACTTGGATCATACCAGTGACAACATCTGGCGAATCCTCTTATTCTTGGCGACTAGTGATGGCATAAAGACGATTTCCTCCTCTGCCTACCTCTGAAGTAGCTCCTCTAGATGCAGCTCTGTCTGGTGGAGTAACTGAAGGAGACTTGGTTTTATTGCCCCCAGTACCATTACTCTGCCTGCTCTTAGGACACTTTCTCATAAAATGACCATTCTGGCCACACTTGAAGCAACTAGTGGAGCCATCACGATACACCCCTGAGTGGCTCTTACCACACTTAGCATATGCAGGAGTCTTAGTACCCCCTTGTGCCTTACTACCTTGCGAATGCGCAGGTCTAGCTCTGAACTTCTGAGAATTTTGACTATTATACTCACATTTGTCCCTTGGTGCAGGTGCACTAGCAGATGATGGAATAGGTTCTTTCTGCTTTTGTTGGAAAAAAGACCGGTTCACATTACTCTTGTGCTGCCCGAATTCATTCCCTGATGTCTTAGCCCTCTTATTCTTAAACTCTTCTCTATCCTTCAGCTTGTCCTCCTCAACTTGTTACACATGGATCATCAGCCTTGATATGCCCATGTAACCTATTAGCATGTCTGCCTTACTTTCCTTACTTGACATACGAGTCAACCCAACAACGAATAAACTCATCCGACTCCTCATGTCAGCAACCATCTCTTTGCTTTTCTTAGTTCATGAGGAAAGAAATACCTCATGAAGGCACTCTCGACTATAGGCCAGCTCACAATTGGTTAAGCGTAAGCACGAGTTATACATAGACTTTTATAGAGATATACTTTATCGCACGAAATGAGTATGAAAGAAGTGAAGTAATTCCTAAATGTTGCAGCCTCCTAATTATAGATGTGGCGCGCTTCACACCAATAACTGTGACTCTACAGACACGGCTTCATAGACTCCTTAGGACTCTTGAACTCTGTACTCTGATACCAAGTTTATCACACCCCGAGCCTACACCCTGGACGTGGCAGGCACTCAAGAACCAATGTTGGCCCCAAGCGAACCCTTGGCCTAGCTTACTTACTTAGCGGAAGACTTTACTCAAGAGAAATGCTTTTAAAACAAGTAAACTGAACTGCTCAAAATATAACTTAGAATGTATTATAATAACATTTATCGCCAAAAAGGCAACTCAAGTCTCAACTGAAAAGGAAAAGTAAAGACTCATGAACTAACATCAACTAACTCTGTCTATGNNCGAACCCTTGGCCTAGCTTACTTACTTAGCGGAAGACTTTACTCAAGAGAAATGCTTTTAAAACAAGTAAACTGAACTGCTCAAAATATAACTTAGAATGTATTATAATAACATTTATCGCCAAAAAGGCAACTCAAGTCTCAAAAGAAAAGGAAAAGTAAAGACTCATGAACTAACATCAACTAACTCTGTCTATGAAGCCTTTAAACAACTGAGATGGATGTTGGGACAAGACCCACAACATCCTAATGAACTAAAATACTGAAAGTAATAAAAGGATCCTCCGGAAAGCTAGGAGGCTCACCAACTGACTCTGAGTGCTCAATTGTTTCAACGAGGCGCTGGATGATGATCCTGGTTACCTGCGTCAGCATCATAATAAGATGCAGGCCAACTGACATCAGTACATTTAATGTACGAGTATGTGAGTTGGAATGCTAAAGATAACTTAAGCTTGAAAGGAATCTGAAAGAAAGACTTACCTTGGCTTTACTCAACTCCTGAATACCTAACTCAATATAAATCAACAATACATATGCAATATATGGAAAGCTTTTAAAACTGTAGAAAGCAACTCAATTTGTTAAAGAAATGCAATAACAACTCAACTTACTCATATAATAAAGTAATATAATTTTTTTCTATGGGGGTTTCTCTAACTGACAACCACTACTATGACCTAAAGTGGTTATACAATGTCTTGCCCATACTGCGAAGAGCTTTTTCTCGAATCTGAGGGGCATGTCCGTGACACGACCCTACTGCCCAGATTCTCCCGACTTTTTTCTTCTTCGTTTACCTGTCCCAATTCACCTAAAATCGACCCTCTTTCTCAAATTCTCTTTAGATTCAGATACCCAGTATTTGCACCCAAGAACCTAACTCAAAGCAACTCTAAAACTCGACATAAAGATCTCAAAAACTTCTCAATATCAGCCCAATTAAAGAACGAGATCAAATTCAAGAATACACATCAAGAACATCAAACTTTCAACCTTTTTTGAACGAATTTCACTGAACTAAACATGTTTGGCGCGTGAGTGAACGAACCCAAATCTATGAAAGTTTCACATACCTCGAAGGGATCATCCCTTGACGAAATCCATGACCTTTGCTTTGCAAATTGACGATTCCTTGCCTTCTCTTCTCCTTTCTCTTCTTCTTTTCTCTTCTCTCAAAACCCTAACTCAAATTCCAAAATCGTAAACTGACCAACTTCTGTTTAGACCCCTAAGTAATTACCAAAAATGAAATTAAAACAATAGGATATGGAAAAGACCAAAACATCCTTCCAAAATCCGGATTGGACTTTCCTTATTCAAACAACCCAACTTCCAAAAGGTATATCTCACTCATACAAACTATGAATCGCGCAAACTCAGCAATGTTGGAAAGATAATTCATCGATCTTTCCTACGGTAACTGGAAGCACACCTATATCATCCTGTGCTAGGAGTTATGGTCGTTTGAAGTTGACCAAAAACCTTTACTTAACATAACTTAACCCATTTTCCAGTTTTTTTCATTCTTTCCACAAATTGACTATTTCTAATTCTATCCCTTTCTAGGTCTTACAATTAGCGAGATGTTATAGGTATTCACTCCTTGCTTCTACACTTGTGTAGGTTCTAAGCCCGAACCCCCTCGATCTTCTTCTTCTTCTTCATAATTTCGAGGCTTGTAAAGGATTTTGAGAGGTAGTTGTTTGTCATTGCGGTGGTTCCTCTTGCTCCTTTATTTTATGCTTTGTTATTTTTGAGAAATAAATACTTTGAGATTATTTAATTATTCAATACTACACTTTTGATAATAGAGGTTTGTACACGTGACAATTAGATTTTGGAGGTTTTAATAGAAAGAATAAGTTTTCTGCTTTATCTTGTTCTTGTTTTATTTATTTTCACGTTTCTTTCATTTTTTTGTTGGGTTGAGGATGACTTGTCTTAGTGGGAACAAACAAGTGTCATCACGCCCATTTTTGGGTCATGACAAATGGTATCAGAGCCAAATTTATAGGTGTCACGTGTGTAAAAACCAAGTTTAGGTAGAGTTTTGAGGATCAGTACAGAGACGTCTCTGCTTATGTTGAGAGGCTATGAAGACTGTTAGCAAACTTCCTCTTGATTCATTCTTTCTTATCGTGTGGTTACCTACACTAGTGCTGAGTTATTGCGTGTTATTTTGGAAGATGTCGAGGACAAGAGATTTTGTTTCCATTTGTAGAGGGGAGGTTGTCCCCGAGGTTGTTGTTGAGACCCCAACTAAGGGTATAGGTAGGGCCTGAGCTAGATATCGTGCTCATTGGGTTAGTTAGAGGTCATTCTCGTGGAGCGACACCAGCTAGAGGCAGAGCTAGAAATATTTCCCCTAAGACACATGTTTAGATTGTTGAGAACTAGGTTTCTCCCGAGTTTTGAGCTCTTTTGTTTCAGAAAACTTTGTTGAGGAAGCTAGGTATGTTAGAGAATATCTCTTAGGGTAGTATGACAGGTACGCCAAAGGGCGCTTATATGAGGGTAGGGGAATAGACCCCAGGTTAGTAGTAGACTCTGAGTATTCATGATTAGGTAGGCCAGCCACCAGTGGTTCTTGCACCTGCTATTGGTGCACAGATTGCTCCTGAGGTTATTATGACAACGACTAATCAACAATGTTATGAGAGGTTTCAGAAGATGAAACCACTCAAGTTTCAGGGTGGTAAGATGGAGGATGCTCATGAGTTCTTGACTTTATGTCATGCGATGCTTGGGGCAGTGGGTATGGTGAATGATCGTGGTGTTTGGTTTGTTGCACTTCATCTTCATGGATGTGCTAGAGAGTGGTGGAGGACTTTTGTAAGGTCTAGACTAGTTTTATTTCCCCCAGCAAAGTGGGATGTGTTCTCTAAGGCTTTTCTGGACCTTTTCATTCCTTGGAGTGTGAGAAAGGAGAGTCGTTTGAGGTTTAAAAGCTTGACTCAGGACATTGTATCTGTGATCGAGTAGCACATTTCTGTGAGCTTTCTAGGCATGCTATGACTATTATTCTTGATGAGGTAGAGAGAGTCCACATGTTTGTGAGAGGGATGACTTTCTCCATTAGATTTTATGTGTTCAGAGCAGCTAGAGAGGGGGCTTCCTTCTAGTCCATTGTCAGCACCGCCAATGAGGCAGATTTGATGGTTTTAGAGGAGTTTAGGGAGCCTAAGAGGTCCTGATCATCTGGTCAATATTTAGGTGCTTCATCTGGAGGTAGAGGTTCTCATAGAGGTAGTAGATTCTTTCAGCATCATCGGTCGGTTCATGTATCTATGCTAGTTGTTGAGGGTGGGTAGTCAACTCGAGGATCTTATGATTCTGGCCAAGGTGGCCATGGTAGTTTGTCTGGTTCACAACATCAGTTATTTGTGTCGAGGTCTTGTTTTACTTATGGGGATCCTGGTCATTTGAAGTGACAATGCCCGCTATAGACTCATTTAGGATCCCATTGTTCTTATTCAGCTGCTCCAGCTAGAGATTCATTAACTCCGTCCAGAGGTCAAGGAAGAGGTCAACCCGATAGAGGTGGCAATACGTTTGGTAGGAGTTCTCCAGCTCCGCAAGGTGGAGATAGAGGTTCTACTTAACATGCCGGTGACTATGAGGGCCAATGTTATACTTTTCCAAGAAGGCCTGAGACCGAGACTATTGATGTTGTGATCACATGTATCGTCCTAGTTTGCCATCGACCTACGTTTGTATTGTTTGATTCAAGGTCTACCTCCTTATATGTATCTACATATTTTGTTGTTGGATTTGATATGATATCTGACTGCATGCATGTGACTATTCATATTTCTACACTAGTAGGTGAGTCCTTAGTGGTGGATCGAATGTATCGATCATTTCTTGTTTCTTTGACTGAGTATGATACTTGGGTAAACTTGATCATTCTGGGGATGGTAGACCTTGATATTATCTTAGGTATGGATTGACTTTCTTTGCATCATACTATTCTTGATTATTAGGATAAGACTATGACTTTAGCGATGTTGGTGTCCAGAAAGTTGAGTGGATGGGTGTTAGTGGTTAGTACCCTAGAAAAATTGTCTCTTTCCATTGAGCTCAGAGTTGTTAATAGACGTTGTTTGACTTATTTGGCCTTTATTCAGGATACTAGTGTTGAGCCACCTCACATGGATTTTGTGCCTGTGGTTCGAGAGTTTTCACATGTGTTTCCTGCTGACCTTTTAAGTATTCCTCCGAACAGGGATGTTGACTTTGCTATTGAATTGGAGCCAGGCACCAAGCCCATCTCCATTCCTCTTTATCTTATGACTCGAGCTGAGTTGAAGGAGTTAAATGATCAGTTATAGGATTTGTTGAGTAAGGGATTTATTCGCCCTAATGTTTCTCCGTGGGAGCTCATGTGTTGTTTGTTAGGAAAAATGATAGATCTATGAGGATGTGTATTGATTAGCGATAGTTGAACAAGTGACTGTGAAGAACAAGTATCCTCTTTCTCATATTGATGATTTTTTTGATCAGCTTCAGGGTGCATCTCTGTTTTCTAAGATTGATTTGAGGTCCGAGTATCACCAGCTAAAGATTAGGGAATCAAATATCCCTAAGAAAACTTTTAGAACTCGTTATGGGCACTATGAGTTTCTTGTGATGTTTTTTGATTTGATTAACGCCCATGCAACGTTCGCGGAGTTGATGAATGAGGTGTTCCGACCTTATATGGATTTTTTTGTGATATTGTTCAGTGACGATATCTTAGTGTACTCCAAGAATGAGGAGGATCACGATCGACATTTGAGGATTGTACTCTAGAGATTGAAGGAATATAAGCTTTTTGCCAAGTTTTCAAAGTGTGACTTTTGACTTGATTCTGTGGCATTTTTGAGACACAAGGTTTCCAAGGTAGGTATTCGAGTAGATCCAGCCAAGATTGAAGTAGTGAGGGGTTAGACCAGACCTACGCCAGTTACTGAGATCTGGAGTTTCATGGGATTTGCGGGCTATTATCGATGATTTGTTGAGATCTTCTCCACTATTGCATCTTTTTGACAGGATTGACTCGACATAATATGAACTTCCTGTAGTCTGATGAGTGTGAGAATAGCTTTCAAAAGCTCAAGACCTTATTGACTTTGGCTCATGTTTTGACTTTACCTGATGAGGGTGTGGACTTCATTGTTTATTATGATGCTTCTAGGTCGGATTAGGTGGTGTGCTGATATAGAAAGGTAAGGTGATCTCCTATGCTTCTAGACAGTTGAATACCCACGACAGGAACTACCCTACCCATGATTTAGAGTTGGCAGCCATAGTGTTTGTGCTTAAGCTGTGGAGACATTATATGTATGTGTTTATTGTGAGGTCTTCACAGATCATCACAGTCTTCAGTACATCTTCAGTTAGAGGGATCTGAACTTGAGGCAACGTAGATGACTTGAGCTACTCAAGGACTACGAAATGACAATCTTTTATCATCCAGGGAAGGCTAATATGGTGGACGATGCTTTGAGAAGACTTCTACCATGGGGAGTCTTGTCACTTTAGTGGGAGGAGATACAATTGGCTAGAAATGTTCATATGTTAGCCAACAATCTCATCTGATTACAAATTTCTGAGGAGATGGGTGGTTTGATTGCTTTTATTAAGGCTTGTTCTTCCTTAGTTGAGCAGATTCGTGAGCGTTAATTTGATAACGAGAAGTTATGTCTCATTCGAGACAAAGTGATGAGAGAGGAAGTTAATGAGGTTGCCCTTGATTCTGAGGGTGTCTTTAGGATTGGGGGAAGGATCTGTGTGCCCAAGGTGGGCGATCTGATTAGATTGATTCTTAAGGAGGCCCATTGTTTTCGATGTTCCATCCATTCGGGACCGTTAAAGATTTATCATGATCTCAACAAGTACTATTAGTGTTGTGTTATGAAGAGTGATATTACAGACTTTGTTTCAAAGTGTTTGATTTGCCAAAATGTCAAGTGTTAGAACCACCGACCTGGAGGTATATCTCAGAGGATATCTATTCTTACTTTGAAGTAGGAACATATCACTATGGACTTCGTTGTGGGACAGGGCGGTTATGACTCCATTTGGGTGGTTGTTGATAGGTTGATAAAGTCCTTCTATTTCATCCCAGTTCAGGTGAAGTATACAACAGAGAAGTTAGCTGAGCTTTATATCAGTCAGATTGTGCGACTGCATGGAGTCCCAATTTTTATTGTCTCTAATTGAGGTTTTTTGTTCACTTCCCATTTCTGAAAGACATTGCAGCATGGTTTGGGTACTCGACTAAATATGAGTACAACTTTTCATCCTCAAACGGATGGTAAGTCTATGTGGATGATTTAGGTGTTGGAGGACATGTTACGAGTTTGTTTGATTGATTTTGGTGCTAAATGGGATCAACATTTTCCCTTAGTAGAGTTTGCCTCCAATAATATTTCTCATTCTAATATCCAGATGGCCTCGTTTGAGGTATTGTATGGAATATGGTGTAGATCTCTGATCAGATGGTTTGATTTAGTTGAGATGGACTCATTATATACAAGCTTGCTTAGAGATGCTATGGAATAGGTTCGTATGATCTAGGGTAGACTATTGACAACCTAGAGTTGATAGAATAGTTATGCACATCGCAGAGTTCGAGCTCTAGTGTTCATGGAGGGTGATCATGTTTGGCTTAGAGTGTCAAGCTTAGCCGTAGATTCATCGAACCCTTTGAGATTTTGAGTCATGTGGGAGAACTGGCCTATAAGTTGGCCTTGCCACCTAGTTTGTTAGTTGTGCATCTTGTATTTCATGTCTCTATGCTTTAGAAGTACGTGCTGGATGAGTCCCATGTACAATCTCTAGATTCAGTTGAGTTGGATCCAGACTTATCTTTTTAGGAGGAGCCTATAGCTATTTCGGATAGTCCGAAAGCTTAGGACCAAAGAGATTACTTCAGTGAAGAAGCAGTGGAAGCATCATTCAATTGGTGAGGTGACTTGGGAGACAAATATGCATGCCACATATCCTTAGTTTTTTGAAGCTTCAGGTACTTTCTTTTGATTTATGTGCAAGGACGAACATGATTATTTGTGGTGGCTAATGTAATGACCCGGTTGGTCATTTTTGGATATTTTCATGAAATTACCATTTTGCCCCTCCTGATATTGACCTTGAGTCTTTTATGATTGAGTTTTGAAGTTGGGTTTGAACATTGAATTTAAAGTTGAGATTTTTATAAGTTTTGAGTTAAAAGGCTAATATTGTTAAGAAAGTGATTTTCTGGGGTCTTTTGGAGTTTCAAGTGTCGTAATGGAAAAAATTCCACCAGTCCCAGAATGTGAAATCTGATTTGTGAGAGTTGTGGTGTAACGACCTGGAAAACTAGTAAGTGAAACTAGAGCCTAATGAGTGTGGGTTGAGTTTGCTATGGGGTTTGAATGTGTAGAATGAGTTCCCGAGCTTAGGTTGAGGGGTTAAATGTCAAGGTATGACTCTCCAAGGACCACCCAAGGGGTCCTTGAGGAGGACCCTAAAGCCTAACCCCCAAGACCCCAAGAAACTAAAAAGCTGTCAACTTGAGGAGGAGCTACGGATGGGACCTACGCCCCATAGGTCCATCCACTCCCCATGGATTTCCTCCGTGGGTCAAGGTACCAAAATACATGTTCCATTACCAAACCATGAGAATCCAGGACGGCCCGTGGACCTACCCACGGTCCGTAGGTGGGGGTTCGTGGAATCAACTGGTTTGCTGTCTAGAATCGGCCAAGTGTAGGGGTGGTTTGGTAAATTCATTTTAAGTTTAGTTAAGTTAGGGGACGGTTATTATTGGTTATTTAAAGTATTTAAGGGTTTTTAAAGTATTAAAACTCCCATTTCAATTCATTATTTCAAAACACTCCAAAGTTCCAAACTACCTCTCCAAATATTCTCTCTCTAGAAACCACCATTGGAGATGAAGGATTTAAGCTTCCAAGCTCAAGATCTCATCTTTTTCAAGAAATTTTCATGGAGTTCTTCCCTAAGAGGTATGGTAGTCTTCATCCTTGACCTAGTTTCTTTCAAAGAGCCAAACTCAAAGATGATTTCAAGTCTCCAAAATCCCCCCAAAACCTAGGGTTTTCAATCTATACATGGGTTCAATTCCAAACATTTTCAAAAGGAATTTAAGTGATGAATCATGGTTTAATTGATGTTTTAATGGTGAATTAAGATGATTTTACCCTATGAACCCATGTCTACCCCAAAACCCTAAGTTGTGAATTATGATGGGGAATTGATTGNAATCATGGTTTAATTGATGTTTTAATGGTGAATTAAGATGATTTTACCCTATGAACCCATGTCTACCCCAAAACCCTAAGTTGTGAATTGTGATGGGGAATTGATTGATCATGAATGTATGTTGAATTGTTTATGTCTATATTGAATTAGTTATTGAATCATGTTAATTACCTTATCTATTGTAGTATCTTAGATGTTTGGGTTGTGATTGATGTATGGCCTTGGAGGGAAATTTCATGAAGGATCATGATGTGAAGTATATGTGTGTGATTTCAATGATAGTATTATGATCATATTTAGAATGCAATTGTGTTAGTATTGAAAGCGTATTCTCAATTATGCACTTATGAACGATGATGATGGAATGTGAAGGGTTTCTTCAATGTAATGTTGTATCTTGAATTGGTAGGCTTAGACATCTTCTTCTTGTATAAATGAAAGTAATGTGATTATGATCATAATGTAATGGTGTGGTTGTTGTTGAAAGGATATTCTCACATACACACACTCATGAATGAAGAATGAATGAATGAAGTTTCTATGATTATGCTAATGATGATGTGTTGATTGAAAGGCTATTCTCAATTGTACACTAATGAAAGATAATGACATGTTGTGAAAGGACTTTCTCACAACATTGGGATTCTTAGTTGAAAGGCTATTCTCATCTTTGAATCTATGAGCTATCCAATGAATGAATGTTGGGTTTGAGATGGATACTCAACCGTGAGTTGAGGCGGGGTATCTAGTAACAGTCTCTTATCCTATAATGATGACTAAAGTAATGAATGTTAAGTACTCCGTGGGGAATAATGCTAAGCACCGAATGGATAGTGATATGAGATGAAAGCCCTCACGTGAGTTGATGCGGGGTTTCTAGTAGTAATATCTTGAGATGGATACCCTCACCTGAGTTGAGGCGGAGTATCTAGTAGCAATCTCCCTATCCCATAACTATGTGCCCACATAGGATATTATCTAGTGGATCCACCTAAGCTAAAAAGTAATGGTACTACCTTAGGCAAGTAGGAATCCCTTATCCGGTGAGGGTGACACCGGGATTCCATGAATTACTCACATGGTCTATGTCGGTTAAGGCTTACCCCCACAAAGAATGATAATGAACTATGACTTCTCAAGAATGCACTACTTTGAGAGTAGTCATGGTGTGTCCATTTATGTTATAATGTTAAATGAAATGAATGTGCTCTTAATGAAGTTAATGAAGAATGTTAACTTATGTACTTAATGTAATGATGTGTGCTTTACTTGGATTGTATTATGAGTTACCTCCTTGTCATGACTTATTGAATATGAATGATCTTTGTCTATGGTGGCTTCAAAGGAGTACTTAGTGTGAGTAGTAGTATGAGATGCTATTCATACATTGCACAAGTATGACTTAGGGTTGCCCTAGATGATGGTCCTAATGTGTTGATATGATTTATGAAATGCTTATATTCCTTATGTATGAGTATTGTTTAAAGATGAAAATGAGGAATGTTTGAAGTTAAAAAGGATGAATGGTAAGTTCACTTTTGGTGACCTTAATGTGATACTTAGTGTGGGTGGTGGTATGAGACGCTATTTAAACATAGCACAAAGTATAACTTGGGGTTACTCAAGGTGAAAGCTTAATGTGATGAAATGGCTTATATGTTGATTATGTTCTAAAATGTGATAAAATGGCTTAGATGTTGATTATGTTCAAATGTGATGAAATGGATTATATGTTGATTATGTTCTAATGTGATGGAATGACGTGTATGTTGGTTATGTTTGTACCTTATGCCTCTTTTACTTATGTTCATGAAATTTTCTCAAATTGGCATAAATCATGATTCTCAAATAAAATGTTCGTTTTAAGCATGGTTTTTGCATGACTATCATACTTAGTACATTATATGTGCTAACCCAGATTTTATCCATTTTTACCAAAGTGCAGGTATACTTGAAGGATAGGTTTCTAAGGAGAAAGGAGATGAAGATTTGGTGAGTCCTCATAGTTTCAAGGACGAACCCACTATTTCCCTTTATGTCTTTTACTTTATGTTTAAAGCTTTTGTATGGGCTAAGTCCCAAAGTTTATTCAAAGTGTTGTAGATGGTTTGAGAAAAAGTATAGAAAGTCTTCTGCTTGCTTTTATGAAAAATGACTTCGATTGTAAAAGTTTCAAATTTTCCCATATTTTGTTTCTATTACCTATGTTATGATGCTAAGGGCTTGTATGAGACCCCTTCAGGGTCAAGTACGACATGTTACGTCTAGGGGATACCCCTGGGTCGTGACATGTGGGTTTCAGATTTAGAGTTTTTTCTAAGGATTTAAGGTCCTAAGTTGTGAAATTATGGAAGTTTAGCCTTTGAGTTGACTTTGGTCAACATTCGGGGTTTGGATACTCGAATCAGAATTTTGAGATTTTAATCGGATTTGGGGGATGATTTTAGGCCTAGGTGAAGTCTTGGTTAATTTTTGAGAGGTCCCGAGCTTGTTTTAGCCTTTCAGGCATTGAGTTAGTTTCTTGTGGTTTCACGCATGTCGGGCAAGCAGACCTCATATTCATGTTTTGACAATTTCATTGAGTCCGAAACATTGAGTATAATTAAATTACGTATATGGTTTGTGTATACGGGGTTCAGAATGAATCCCGAGGGCCTTTTCATAAGATTTTATACCTGTCTGTTTTATTGGTTTTTGGTTGTGGTGCATGACCATTTTGGTCATCGCGATCGCGAGGCTCCCTCGTCATGATCGTGTATCATTAAATTGAGGTGTATCGCAATTGCTTGGGTCTTACCATCATCGAGATGGTCAACTTCAATGAGTTGACTATTTTACTTATTGCGGTCGCGTGGCTCTAGGTAGCGATCGCAATGAGCCTTTGAGACTTGGGAAAATTATTTTCCAAAATTGGGGTTTTGACCCCACTTCAACATTTTTGAGTTTTGGAGCTTTTGGGGTGGCGATTTGAACCAAGTTTTTGAGGAAAAACTTTTGGGTAACGATTCTTAATTGTAAATCTTCTATTACCCATTATTATTTATGAATTTAAGTGTTCAAATCAAGCTTTTTAAATGAGAAATTTGGGGTTAACTTCAAGATCCCAAGAACTTAGTAAAATGGTGATTGTGAACTGATTTTAAGTTATTTTTCGAAATGGTTTTCACTAATAAGTTCCTAAGGCCTTGAGTAACATCTTGAAGTATTAAATTTTGGATTCAAACTTTATTTCAGAATTATGTTTTGTGTTGATTGACTCATTTTTCAAAGAAATTGATGTGGATATTGTTGTTTCTAGAAATTTATTGTGAATACTTAATTTTTGTAGATTGTGTGGCTTTGGACATTGATAGGAAGGGGAAGACTAAACTCTTGTAGTGATTAATTTATTGATTTAAGGCAAGTGATCTCTTAAACCTTGCACTCTAGTAGAATTTGTATATTTCCTTCGTTGTTTGTGTGTTAGTAGTAATGGGAATGAGGTGAAGGGTTAATTGTCCACTTGATAAATCTTAATGAACAAAAAAGGGGTTGAAATGAAAAGGCCTTGTGATGATCATAATGATGTGAATTTCCTTGTTGTGACCTTTATTGATTGATTGATGAAATGTTTGATAGCATAAATGTGGACTTGAATCGCATGAAGTGTTCGCTCTTCCATGTGGTGTGATATTGCTTGTATTCATTGAATGTTCAACACCGTGATGAGACATGTGAGATTTATGATGCTAAGGTCATTACCGTCAAATATTTATGATGTTGAGGTCATTTCTAGCAAGTGTTTATTATGCCAAGATAATTGCCGACAAATGCTTATGATGTCAAAGTCATTTTTGGCAAGTGTTTGTGATGCCAAGGTCATTTCAAGTGAGAGATTGAGTATTATGATTTGATGCTTATATATGACTTACTTGTAAGTTGCTATTGATGCACTTGTTGTGTGTGAATGATCTACTTGACATTGAGATTGATTTACTATGTTGGTTATTAAATTGAGACCGTTGAACTGTGATTATTGAGCCTTATGAGTTGTGTATTGTAGAACTTTTAGGTTGGACTAATTTCTGTGCAGGTTGTAGTTTGAGGAGGTTCGGTTGACATGAAAGGGGTATTTGATTTCTAATTAGATTCTTTGTTTAGTAGGTTGTTTGTTGGGTACCGTATTGTTGGTGTTCACTCATAGTTGCTACACTTGTGTCCCGGAACCCCGTGATTTTATTCTTCTTCTGATTTCGAGGCTTGTCAAGGTTTTTGAGATAGCTACTTGTCATTCTGACGACTCCTCTTGCTCATTTACTTTATGCTTTGTTCTATTTGAGAAACAAAGATTTTGAGACTACGTAATTATTCAATTAGGCACTTTTAGTAATAGAGGCTTGAACACGTGACAACCAGATTTTGGGAGTTTTGATAGAAAGAATAAATTTTTTGCTTTATCTTGTTTATTTATTTCCGCATTTCTTTCATTTTTGTTGGGTTGAGGCTAACTTGTCTTGGTGGGAACAAACAAGTGTATTACTCCCCTTTTTGGGTCGTGACGAATAGTATCAAAGCCAGGTTTATAGGTCTCACATGTGTACAAGCAAAGTCTAAGTAGAGTCTTAAGGATCGGTACGGAGACATCTGTGCTTATCTTGAAAGGCTATGAAGATTGTTAGAAAACTTCCTCTTGATTCATTGTTTCTTATGGTGTGTGGTTACCTTCGCTAGTGTTGAGTTGTTGTGTGTTGTTTTGGCAGATGTCGTGGACCAGAGCTTTTGTTTCCAATGGTAGAGGTTGTGCCCGTGGCCAGGTAGCACCGATTAGAGGTCGTGTATGTATAGTGGCATCAACTAGAGATAGAGCTAAAAAGTTTCCCCTTGAGCCGTAAGTTAATATTGTTGAGGACCAGGTTCCTCCCGAGTTTGGAGATCCTTTGTTTTAGGAGACTTTGTTGAGGATGCTATATGTGTTAGAGAACCTTTCTCAAGGTAGTGTGATAGGTACGCCACATGGTGCTCAGACGAGAGTAGGGACGTAGACCCAGGTCAACAACAAACTATGAGTATTCATTATCAGGTGGGCCAGCCACCAGTGGTTCCTGCACTGGCTGTTGGTACACAGATTGCTCCTGAGGTTATTCTGTCAGCGGCTGATCAACAGTTTTATGAGAGGTTTCAGAAGATGAAACCACCCAGTTTAAGGTGGTAAAAGTGAGGATTCTCATGAGTTCTTAACTTTGTATCATGAGATGCTTGAGGCATTGGGCATGGTAGATGCTCGTGGTATCCAGTCTGTTGCACTTCATCTTCGTGGACGTACTAGAGAGTAGTGGAGGACTTTTTTGAGGTCTAGACCAGTTGGATCTCCCCCGACAGAGTAGGATGTGCTCTCTAATGCTTTCATGGACCGCTTCATTCCTTGGAGCGTGAGAGATAAGAGTTGATTGAGGTGTCTGTGACCGAGTATAAGGCATGTTNTCTTAACTTTGTATCATGAGATGCTTGAGGCATTGGGCATGGTAGATGCTCGTGGTATCCAGTCTGTTGCACTTCATCTTCGTGGACGTACTAGAGAGTAGTGGAGGACTTTTTTGAGGTCTAGACCAGTTGGATCTCCCCCGACAGAGTAGGATGTGCTCTCTAATGCTTTCATGGACCGCTTCATTCCTTGGAGCGTGAGAGATGAGAGTTGATTGAGGTTTGAGAGCTTGACTCAAGGAAGTTTGTCTGTGACCGAGTATAAGGCATGTTTCTATGAGATTTCTAGGCACGCTATGACTCTTATTCCGGATGAGGCAGATAGAGTCCGCAAGTTTATGAGAGGGTTGACTTTCTCCGTTAGATCCTATGTGTTCAGAGCAGCTAGAGAGCGGGTTTCCTTCTATTCCATTGTGAGCACCGACAAGGAGGCAAAGTTGATGGTTTTAAAGGAGTTTTGGGAGACCAAAAGGGCCTGATGGTCTGGTCAGTTTTCAAGTGCCTCATCTGGAGGCAAAGGTTCTCATAGAGGTAGTAGCTCATTTCACCGTCATGGGCCGGCTCTTGAATCTATGCCAACTGTGGAGGGTGGGCAGTCAGTTCGATGATCTTATGGTTCTGGCCGAGGTGGCCATGGTAATGCGTATGGTTCACAACACCAGTTATCCGTGCCATGGTTTTATTTTACTTGTGGGGATCCATGTCGCTTGATGCGATAGTGTTCTGTACAAACTCATTCCATCATTCTTAATCGCTGCTCCAGCTAGAGATTCAGCGCCTCCGGCTAGGGGTCAAGGCATAGGTCACCCCGGTAGAGGTGGCAGGACTTTTGGTATGGGTGCTCCAGCTCTGCAGGGTGGAGGTAGAGGTTCTACTCAGGCTACAAGTGGTCGTGAGGGCCAGTGTTATGCTTTTCCAGGAAACCTGAGGCCAAGGCTTCTGATGTTGTGATCACAGGTATCGTCCTAGTTTGTCGTTGACCTACGTCTTTATTGCTTGATCTGGGGTCTACCTTCCCATATGTATCTACCTAATTTGCTCTTAGATTTGATATGTTTCTACACCAGTGGGTGAGTCCTTAGTGGTGGATCGAGTGTATTGATCATGTCTTGTTTCTTTGGCCGAATATGATACTTGGGTAGACTTGATCGTTTGGGGGATGTTAGACTTAGATATTATCTTGAGTATGGATTGAATTTCTCCCCATCATGATATTCTTGATTGTTATGCTAAGACTGTGACCTTAGCGATGCCGGATATCTCGAAAGTTAAGTGGATAGGTGCTAGTGATTTCTACCCTAGCAAAGTTATCTCTTTCCTTCGAGCTCAGAGATTGGTTAATAGAGGTTATTTTTCCTATTTGGCCTTCATTCGGGATACCAATGTTGAGCCATTTGCTAGGCACGAAAAATAAAATAAAAACCACACCCCAAAACCCCAATGAAAAGATTTGACATAGGTTGGTCACTACCCAAATATTTTATTAGATATATAAGGCACAAAGTATGAAGAATGGAACACCGTAGTTGATATTGTAGCTGGTTGCACACATTCTTTTCTCCAATCTACTATGTTTTGTAAAATCTTGTTATGCTTAGTAAATGAAAAAATATTTCTATGTTTAGTAATAAGTGGAATTCATCGATAATATCAATTTTCATTTAGATATCTCAAGTAAATTTTGTTCATTTTAAACATTGTAGTAGGACTTCGTTGTGTTATTTTGACAATCAACAAAAATCTTAAAGGAAGTGTAATACACTCGGTGATGACGTAGAAAACACCTAATTAAATAATTGCATGTGACATAATAAGTAGAAAAAACTATATTAAAATCTATTTGATAAACAAAATTAAATAATGTTTTTTAAAGAAAATTAGTTTACACTCCCACCCCCACCCGAAAATCTCTTTTCCAGAAATAACCCTCATACCCCTCACCACATTGTTCCATATACCTCTAAACTCTCTCTATCTCTTATAAAAAAATTCATTTGACAAAAAAATACAAATCTTTAACATAAAAAATACACAAATTATTAAAATCAAATAATTGGTGTTTTCATCTAATAATAATAAAAATAAAGGCATTAACCGTATCTAAGTGTGGGTTCACAGTCTTTCTTTTCGTTTACATTTTTCTCATTCCCATTTTAAATGTGTATTTATATTTCTCACTGTTGTTTTGTGGGAAGAGGGGGAGGGTGGGGAGAATATAAAATATGGATGTTGATATCTATTTCTTCCGGCGAAAAAGATAGAGAGCAGTGATGGTACGTAGCTTTGGAAAAACAATACAATGAAGAAGAAGATCAATTTAATTTATTTTTTAAAAAAAGAAATTTGGCTTGAGAACAAATATTATTTGAAAAATTAGACATTCATCGAAGGAATTTAAGCTTTGAAAAATGATGGGAGATAGTGACTTGAGAAACGGAGAAGAAAAAGAGAAAAATAAAATAAAAAATAACTAAATATAAGTTCTCACACACCTTTACTGAGTGCAACACACTCACTTTGCCTTGTTAGTAAAAAATGTCAAAATGACACACGAGCCCTACTACAAATATTTTAAACAAACAAAACCTACTTAAGGTGTCTAAGTGAAATCATCAATTTTAAGAGACTACGAATAGATTCTGCCTTAATAATATAGAATCTTATTTAGATAAAAAACTAAAAAGTTCTTAAACCATAGTTTGTCAACGGTGATCACCTGCCCCATGTGAAAGATTTGTGTATAGAGTGTAGAGATAGACGATCTTGCCAACTAAAATGAATATGAAATGTTACCAGATACTCAATCACTCTCTAACTAAACCCTTTGATTAAACAATCATACCTTGGCTGCTAATAAAATATTTGTTTTTCCAAATTTCTTAAATTCACCAATACAAAGTGTAGAAAATGATTTCACATCTTTTACACAACCCCCTCTACCCTTAACTTAGAAGCTAAGGGAAAATCATTGTTGTTTGGAAATTCTATCATCCATCAAATTCCCACGTTACTTTACCTCAAACCATTAGGCTGTAAAGTAAAAACAAAAAGACAATTTAAACATCACTCCAAGTTATGCAAATCTCATAAGTTTTGATGGTAATGCGCCATCAATAATTAAATTAGGCATAATGCATAAATATTCCTCTAACTTATTGACTTCGACTCATATTTATACCCTTCAATTTTAAATGTACATAAATAGACATTTAAACTTGTATAAAACTGAACAAGTAGATACATGCATTCTATGGCACAAAATTGTCATATATGACGCTAGTAGGATGAAAGTGTTTATTTATAGGGGTCGTTTGGTTGGAAACAAGTTATCCCGCGATAAGTTAACCTGGGGTTAGCTAGCCTGGAATAACTTATCCCACCATGTATATGGGATAACTTCTCCTATCACTATGATATAAATGGCGGGATAAGTTATCCCAAACAACATAATTTTTTTTTATCTCATCACTATTTTCTTATCCCATCACTATTGTTTTTAATCTCTCACACCAAAAACATATTTATGTATTATATGACCTATCATTTTGGCGGTCAATTTAGAAATAGTTATTATGTAAAAGGAAATGTGACACCAAGAATTACGAAAACAATAATGTAGTGACGGCAGGAAATTAAAAAGACAAAAGATCAATGCATGGTTTAATATGAATGCTATTTTATTGACAATATATAGCTGCCCTTGTTTGTGTTTGGTTCAATCATATTATTATTACCTAAACTGAATATATAAAATGAACTCAACTACTAACTACGTTGCTTAAATAGTGTATAACTCATATATTATTCCTCATGCCCTTTACTTTTATCAATTTTCCTTCAAACCTAATATAACAATGATGAAACCACAATATTAATAATAACGAGAATGGTAGCAAGTAACCAATTTAATAAATTAAGAGATTTCAAACTGTAATAATATATTTTCAGTGTATCAGTTTATATGACTTACTTTCCTTAATAAAATGATTTATAGACATACAAATATGTATCACTTATTTTAGACTATAAATTTCAGAAGGCTTCATTTTTTTCTTACATTACCTGTCGAGTCAAACTAACTCATATGAAATGTGACGGAGAGAGTACTATTTAATAGCTGGAAATAAACCTCTTGTCAAGGTTATTCAAACGTAACCAATATTGTTTCTTGTATTTAATCAGCTATAGACTACCTAACTAAAACGAAGAACAAAAAAAACATAAACAAAAACAGAGTCACTCTGCTGCCAAAGGCTTCAAAGCAATGAAGCCACCTCCCTCTTCTTCTTCTTCTTCTTCTTCGATTCTCCGAAAGAATCGTCTTTCTCCTTTCCTATTCACTCTATTAGCCTTCATTGTTTTCGTTACCATTCTTTATAGTGAGGATTTTAGCTGCATTTTTAGCCAGCTTGAGTATTCTAGTCTATCTGCTTCTCCCAATTCAATCTCAAGAATCAGTAAGTAATCGTTAGTACATTTTTGAATGCACAAACATTATTTAAAAGAGTTACTAACTTATATACACTATCTACGCAATTGTAATTCATTAAAATTGGATGTTGACTGTGTTGTGAATAATTTTTGTAGACAAGAACAAGAAGTTGCCATTTGCCATTGGAGAGACAGAGGATGGCTGCGACGTGTTCAGTGGTAGGTGGGTTCATGATGATAGCCGGCCACTGTACGAGGAAGAGGAGTGTCCTTACATACAGCCACAATTGACTTGCCAAAAACAAGGCAGGCCAGACAAAGATTATCGACAATGGAGATGGCAACCTCATGGCTGCTCTCTTCCAAGGCACGTTTAGTTTTAAGTTTTAACTCTATTTTTCTCATATTTGCTATCTACTTATCATTAGGCCACTAACATATCATTGGACATTAGTTATAGTTATAAAATAAGTGACACTTGAAATATAATTCTTTAACTTGATCAAGTTGATGGATCAGGATCATTGGCGGAGTCAAGATTTTCATAGAGTTCAAAATATGAAGAAATAAACACACCAACTAGTCGACGGGTGTTCAACATATAATATATTATATACATAAGCAATAATTTTAATCATATATAAATAACGTAATTTTACATTGAAGGATTCAGACGAAACCCCTAGCCCCCCAGCTGGCCCCTGGTCAGGATGATGTAAGATCTAAGCATTCAGTAGTTCCTATTACAATACATGAGAGTGAAAAATAAGTACTTACATATATTGAAACATAACCTCTAAGTTCTGGATCCGTCACAGACGTGACATAAAGAGTGACGCCACAAAAAAGAACCCTGAGTCTATAGCTAGTGACTCGCCGGCTAGTTATTTTTGGTTTTGAGAAATGATTATCGCTAGTTAATTTCTACATTATACTCTTTGTCTTTATTTGATAATGTTGGTTTATTGTGTAGTTCAATTTCTCTGTTTTATATTCTGATATAAAAGGCTAAGATTTTCATGTTATTTCCATAATATGATCAATGATTTAGCTAGACTAAGTATTTCCATAATATTGCAGTTTCAATGCGACACTAATGTTGGAAACCCTTCGTGGAAAGAGGATGTTATACGTGGGAGATTCGTTAAACAGAGGACAATATGTTTCGATGGTTTGTCTTCTCCATAGACTCATACCTGAGAATGCCAAGTCCATGGAAACTTTTGGTTCCCTCACTGTTTTCACTGCTAAGGTGCTGTCATTTTAAAGTTACATATACAATTTTATGACTAGCTAAGTCGATTTATTGAATGTTTCCTAGCTTGAACTTAATCAATACTGCAGGACTACAACGCTACTATTGAATTCTACTGGGCACCATTTCTTCTAGAATCAAATTCAGACGATGCAGTTGTACATAGAATATCCGATAGAGTAGTACGAAAAGGCTCAATCAATAAGCATGGAAAGAATTGGAAAGGCGCTGATATAGTCGTTTTCAATACTTACCTTTGGTGGATGACTGGCCTGGAATTCAAGATTTTGTAATTATCTATCCCCTCTCATTTCTTTTGATTTTGTTTCTTTCTTCTATTTAATAATGATAGAAACATGAAATTGACACAGGCAAGGGTCTTTTGACGATGAAGTGAAGGATATAGCAATGGTATCGACAGAGGATGCATATCGAATGGGAATGAAGAGTATGCTGAGATGGGTGAAAAAGAACATGGATCCAAAGAAAACCAGAGTCTTTTTCACTAGCATGTCACCTTCCCATCAAAAGTAACAATTCAATTTTCTTTGAAAAAGTATATCTCATATTAAAATTTGAGGGTAAAATATAAAATGTATGAATATCATTTTTTGCAGGAGCGTAGATTGGGGTGGAGAACCAAATATGAACTGTTACAATGAAACAACAATGATCGAGGATCAGAGTTACTGGGGATCAGATAGCAGAAAAAGCATAATGGAAGTGATTGGACAAGTGTTTCGTAGATCAAAGGTGCCGATTACATTTCTCAACATAACACAACTCTCGAGTTACAGAAAAGATGCACACACATCAATTTACAAGAAGCAATGGAGTCCATTAACAGCGGAACAATTAGCGAATCCTGTTAGCTATGCCGATTGTGTACATTGGTGCTTGCCTGGTCTTCAAGATACATGGAATGAGCTTTTATTTGCTAAACTTTTCTATCCTTGATATCATCCCCCAAACACAATTTTTATCTACTACCAGTATAGTTACCTAGTATTTTCTTTCTTCTTTTGGGTGATTTTCCCACATAAAATTGGTCAAAAGAAAAAAGAAGAAATCTGTGTATAAATGTAATGATTCTGCAAAGATAAAATCTTGCAAAATGTGAAAAAGAATTATTGCAAAGAGAATTGCTTAGCAATATTTTTTTTTTCCCGGAATTGGAGTATGATAACTGATTCTAGAATTTTAGGCTCGAATTTAGTGAAAAAGTTTGAAAAAAAATCATGAATTTTGTCTCCCTTTAGCAGGGAGTTTCCACGCTAAATACTTGTGTTGTTTTATTATTTCGCAATTAATCTTCTTACACTGTTGCTCAAGGAACTTGGTACTTTGAGTGTCTAGGTTGCAGCCAAACTAATTTACATCATAAAATGTACAAGTTAGGATCTTCAGGCTTATTGGAGGAACCTAAATTTAAATATAAGTTTGAACAAGCAAAGAAGACCAAGAGGGAAGGAAAATGTGGCGCGTTGCACACTAGGATGGAAAGAGCCAAAAGGCTATAACTAAGAAATTGGTAAGTAGAATTATTAACCTTCTAATTGATATGTTTGTATAGAGTTGATTAAATCTTGATTAACTAAGTTTGGTTAAATTTTATTTGAAGGCCAAAACTTGGGGGCGCATGCCGACTCATGATGAGCTCTTTCGGGCTACACATGTCAAAAAGAAGAAGAAAGAGTTGAATTCGGATAAATGGAACAAAGAAAGGGATCAACAAGTTCGTAAATTTGAATTTTTTTAGACAAAAAGTAATAATATAACTCTAATATGTATACCCCACATTCGATTGAGAGTTCTCACCTCTTTGAGCTTAGGTCAACAAGAAGTCATCCCCGAGGAAAGAATGAGTCTTCGGCGAGCCGGTACCCACGATTTCCCATTCCTTCCCTGCCGAGCCGCCCATCTTCGCCATTCGATGCTTCCGCTTCCCCTTTCTATAACATACCCAGGCGCCCTAAATGGTTGTTGTTGAATCAGTTCTGAAATACGCTCTTGCTCACAAATCTGTTGTTCTAGCTCAAACCAAGCTATCTCCGAGAAAATAGGGGTTGGAGCGAATCCAGTTGCAATTTACCAAGTCAAAGCAAGGGGTTGAAAAAGCACCACAAGGGATGGGAACGATGTCCTGACTAAATAAGAGTTTCTTCAATTTGGTCGAAAGTCGTAAAGAAGGCACCGAATAAGTTTGACCTGCTCCTTTAGTTTAGGGCTATAGAGTTTACTTGCTTCTCACTAACGGCAGAATCATGAGCTTCATCACTCGACTCTAATTCAAACCCTAGAAGAAGAGGGGAGGACCCTTTCCCGAGACATGGAAGACCTTATTGTTAGGATGGCCTTCCGCATCCGCGACAGAAACAACTAAGAGTTAGTCAACTCTTTGGAATTTAGGATAGGATCCTCCTTGGTCCTTCTTTCACTAATGGTCTCACCATTTTCTAGTAGTAGTAGTTCGCGCAAGGGACTTTTCTATCGCTTGATTTAGATCAATCAATCCTCAATCCGGGCTCAATGACCAGAATGAACATCTTTCTTTTGTCTCCTCATGGATCCAACTATTAGGTTTGTGGGAGGAGGCACATTCGACAACCATAATAGGCTCTACAACTGGATCACGCACGCTAAGAACGCCTGGGTAAATTCTTTTAACCCTGGTCAGTAGACTGGCCTTTCCTTGGAGAATGGATCCGTGAGTTCAATCAAATTGAATGTGGTATCACACAAGAATGAAACTCAAAGGAATTGACGGGGGCATGCACAAGCGGTGAAGCAAACAACGAAAACCTCTGCCTCGGCTCCTACAGATCAAAGCTAGGCAACACAAAAGAAGGAAAGGTAGGTATGCTAGCCTTCTAAGACTTTCTTGTCCAACTCAATCAATTGGAAATCGACCAAAAGGACATGTCAAGCCTTAGAAGTCAAAGCATGCATCACATATCATCATCCATAGCTTATTAGCTGCATAGGAAACATAACATATATAGTATTTTTCTCCATTGTTATGCATCAAATGGTTGTCTCTCCTCTCTCAAATCAGGCGAGCTTCAAGCTTGGAAGATCAAGAAAAGTGAGAACGGGAACTCCTAGAAATGCTGGAGAATAGCAAAAGAAAGATCTCAAGGCTCTGGGAATATACCACTCTCGATACTCTTCTTCCGTCACCTCTATCTCCAAATCAACGGTTTGATATGATGAATTGAATATTATTACCGATGATTACAATTTCATCAATATATACTAAAATAAAAAATAGAATAGTTTCCACGTCGATGAGTAAAAAAGGACTGCCTGGGATTGAAGAAAACTAGCATCCACAGAAGCAAATTTGGCAAACCCATTTCGGGACGTTTGTTTACGTCTATAAAGGGACTGATTCAGGTGGCAAACTGAGTTCTCCCCTGTGGAGAATATCCGTGAGGGAGAGACATGTATACTTCATTTTTTGGACATGCTAAGGCTTTACACTTTAACTCACCTTCACAACTCTAGGTGTCGTCGCGCCTAAGTTATCATTATTTTTCCATTGTCTGATTACAGTAGGGGGTCATGTAGGATGGTTAAGCTAGGAGCAGGACCGATATTTTGCGTAGCCAACACATCTTCACATTGCATTCCCTCCAAATATGTCTCAATTCACACCTCCAATCCCTTCTCATTAGCTCTCTGATTCTCAGGATAATATTGAAATATGGATCCTCAGGCCCAGCCATTGTGCAGCTTCTGTATAGAACCCAGGGAGTCCTTCTCTTCCTGAAGAGCTAACGAGCAAGGGATATAGATTCAAAATAGATATGTGTGTGGTCTTCGTGTACCTTCACCTACAGGGCTTGTTGTGTCCACCATCTTTATCTTTGTCTCCCCGTCCTATCGGGGTCCGACTCTTATTCCACATTCCTATACTAATCTAATTTGGATTAAGATTCCAAAATCTCTCAATATATCACGATTACCCTCTATCGTCCAGTCCATGGCCCGATCTTTATTTTGAAAAAGTCTTGCAAGAGACTTTTAAACAGTTCTTTTCGATCTTTCAAGTCCGCTTGTCATATCAGGTGATGCGGAGAAAGCAGCTAAGAGAAAGAAGAAGTTGGTTTGTAATCAACACTACGAGGGTGCTTGAGATAACCATGTCGAAGAGATAAGCATAGGCTAAGCGTGTCCAGTGCACTACGAACAAAGAATGGAATAGAAGGGGCCTAACTAGTCCTTCCTTGCTCCCGTTGAGGGATAGAACTCTTCCAATGAAGTAGGTGATACATCCGAACAAGAAGTAGACTAAGACAGTGATTCAAATCTCACACCTTCCACCAGCCTCTTACAATAGGGGATTTTTTTTCGAGTTGCTTTCCTTCACGTTGGTAGTGGTACCTACCTTCTAATCTATCCTCTTTTATTCTATACTCTATTTTTTGCCCCCCCTGAGGAGGGCCCAACTTTCAAAGGGAGTGAAGTAATTGGATTTAGGATGTCAGTAGGCGACTAACCCACCTTTCCAATACAACTTCTTTCTACTTCTGGATCTTGTAATAAAGGAAGAAAAGAAGAGCTTGATCCGCTCGAAGAGTTTCCCACCCAGACTGTGACTTCTTTCTAATTCCCCAATCCTAGCTTGGACTTTCCCGTGTAAGGAGTTTTATCCCAGATTGGATTCATTCTGTTTTAGCCCAAGACTTCTAAACTATAGGTGTAAAGCAGGTCATGAACCTACAGTTTTATCACAGTTTTGGAATTGGAATCCACGATGCGAGGCTTCTTGTCGAGGAACAACTTTTATTCCACAGTTGTACTATCGCCTTATCGTGTTCCAGTAGCCGCACTTGCTACTGTCTTGGTGTTCCAAGACTTTCTATCTGGCTTAGCAGCCTTTCTTCTTCTCGTATGCCATGATGGTATGGAAGATGCATTTTCTCTGGACGTTGCAGGGCACTTCTTTGACTAAAGCAAAATGAAGAGAATTCTAGTAGTGATCAGGAGTTTCTATATCGTACTCCTAAGGATTCTTGTTGAATTTGAAGACAATTTAAAATATTGCACTCCTATACATTTGAAGTAAAACTTTGGTAGACTTTGTGGATCATTTTAGTGGATCGTTTATATTCTTGTAATGATATGTCCTTTCGTTATGAATGTTGAGGGCTATAGTAACATTGTAAAGATCCGAGTTAAAAGGTGATAGAAATCTGAAAATAGAAAATCGAGAATGGAATTATGCCGGAGGTTCTCTATAGTGAAGATCTTCTTTACTATTATGAGATCATTATAGCGAAGGAAGGCTTCGCCATTGCTAAGGCAACGAGAATGCAAAGCTTCACCATAGCGAAGGTCGGAAAACAATAACTTGTATTTTAAGTCAGTTTTTGTCCAAACTTAGTCATAACATAAAATATTCGATAAAAGAACTCCAAATGTGATTTTTTCAAGATTAAGGATTTTTATCTCTTGAGTTGAGTACTTTTTGTTCATCTCTTCCTTCAATAATTTGATTTTTTCTAAAATCGAATAGTATGTTCTTCATGAAATCCAGACTTATTTAGTTGCTAAGACAACATGTGGAGTAGGTTAATTATGCATGGTTTTCAATTTTAGTCAATCAAATTATGTCTTCTAACATAGAATTATGAACCTAGCGATAAATTATGATATTGGGAAACTAAGTACCCCTATAAAATGAGTTTCTTGTGCATATGAATGGCCCAAAAGGGGTTAATGGAGCTGAAACTACATGAATGAGATCAGTATGATCATGGAAACCTCTAGTTTGATAAAATAACCTTTAAATAAATTATTAGACCTTCTTAAAAGGTAGAATTAGGTGGGTATGAATATCTAAGACCTTCATTCGAGGAAATAGATGATTAGATTATTGTATTAGACTTAAAGCATTTTGAGGCACTAAGAAAATGAAAGGTCCCGCCAATTTAGCTTGTTCGCTTCTAATTCGTTAGTTGAGGTAAGTTACTGTTTACTTGAAGTTAGAGTTTGCTTAGTTTCTTATATGTAGTGTCAATTATATACATATTGATTGGTCTTCGGACATAGTTGATTTTTTGTTTATGGATGAATTAGTGGTTTGCTTATACGAATAAGCATGTAAACTGTTGAACTATTTATTTCACTGATGTTATGAAATATGAACTTGTGATTATTATATACTGAATGTGTTATCTTGAGAGGTAACTGAAAAGACTAGCATATTGAGATATGCATATATAGGGAGAATACATTTACTATTCGGAGAATGAGTGGCTCGAGTCTGATGTGAGCTTACAGATGAGTGATTATGTGTGTGGTTAGATCAGGTAACATGTCGGTACGATACATGGACACCTAGGGTCCTGTACAAGTCATGACTAGATGGAAAAGATTAAGACCCTTTAGCATATGTATACAGTTGTGATTTTAAGAGAATATTAGAGCTTTCTAGTAAGATGTAGTGATTATACAGCTGCAAAGCTAGGATGTATATGATTTCCATAATTCTATTAACTTGTTTGTATTTGTTAAGTGTGGTGGTGTTTTAAAGTGGTTGGTGATTGCTTGGTCAGTGATTCATGACTTGACATGCTAGTTAAGGTCATGTATTGATTCAGATACAGTGTACTTGGTCATTTAATAAGTGATGAATTGTGATACGTTAGAAGCATAATTAGGTGTAATTATATACTTCCTATGTCCCTAATTACTTATCCATTTTTTCTTTTTTCGTTGTCCCTAATTACTTGTCCATTTTGATAAATCAAGAAAGGACAAAAAATTTTACCTATTATACCCTCAATTAATTACTTTGAAAAAGGTAGAACTTCTTGACAATCTTAAGTTTTTAATGCATCCACTTCATAATTAATAGGGATAAAATGGTAAACTCACTATGTCAATTATTATTTTCTTAATAGGTGTGCCACTTCAAAAGTGGACAAGTAATTAGGGATAGATGGAGTATTTATTTTCACACAGATGTGTTAATAATTTTGAGATGACTCTATTGGCTTGTGAATTATGTGTTTGGCTATGTAGAAAGTACCAGTCTAGTTGCTCTAAAAGTGTGAATATATATTTGTTACTAATCTTAGTCGATCTATGATGCCTATCAATATATAGTGATTGTGTTGATGCTACTCCTGCACTTTTTTTTAGTGCAACCTATGATCTTGAGGTATATACGAGACCTCACATTTAGCCACGTACTCTAGACATGAGAGTGAGTTTCTTCCGTTTAGGCTACCACAAATCTTCTTCATTCTTAATGTCTTTCTTTCATACATTGAGACTATTTATTATTTACTCATTTGCAACTCTTAGACAATTTAGTTAGATATTTTAGAATAATGACTTTTGAATTATGTGGACGTTTTGTTTAGACTTCTACTATTTTATTTCTTTATTTTGGAGACTTGCAGTTATTTGCTGAGCTTTTATATTTCTTTCTAGATTTCTAGGATATGACATAAGTTATAATGGGTGTCATTTATGGCAGTTTGTGTCGTGAAATGATTTTTCAATCTCATCATACTATCTAGTAGAATCTTGCAGAATGATATAGAGACATCTGTAATTCTCTTCATGAGGCTATAGGACACTACGAAAACTAAATTTTTCCTTTGTTTTGTGCTATTATTTGATTCAAATTGGTATCTAAACTTTTTCACTCTTTCTCTCGTAGATGTTGAGAACACGTTCAAGTAAGGCTAGAGCTAAGGTTTCAAGCATTTTGTAGCCGTGAATGATGGTAGAAGACAGACAAGAAGTGGAGTTAGAGGTAGGAGAAGAGAAACATGCCTAATCGAGGTTAGAGCTCCAGTTGTTGAGCAGGTGTGAGATAAGACTAGGTCCCCTACACTTCGAAAGGCTCATGAGGTTGTGATAATGGAGGTAGAGGCACCTGTTCGAAAGTCAATTGCCCCCCGCTCCAGCTTCTTCAAAGATAATAGCTTAGGTGATTACTTTACTAGGAAGCTACACATGTAATGGGACTATGCCCAAAGTTCTCGTAGTTTAGTATCTTAGAGTTTAGTCTCTACGGATGGATGAAATTTCTCAGTCAAGTATGTTTTCAAGATTGGTGATTGTACTAGTAATGACTAGAGATGAGCACGATATGTTCTTGAGGTTCACTAAAATTAAGCCTTCTATTTTCTATGGCACTGAGTTTGAGGATGCGCATAAATTCATCATCAATTGTCACGAGAAGCTCTATATTGGGGGAAGTGGACATATATGGGGTATAGTTCATCACTTACTTACTAATGAAGAATGCTAAATTATTATGGCGGACATATGTTGAGTGCAAACCTGTCGGTTCACCCCCTTTGATAAGAAACCCAATTTTATTCTATCTTTCCAAAGATGTATGTTTGTCATACTCTGCAAAAACAAGAAACAAATTAAGTTCACTAGTGTAGAGAAGAAGAGTATGTTTGACATAACATATAAGGCTCATTTTCGCTCTTTCTCTAGGTATCCTCTACAACTACTAACCATAGAAAAGGATAGGACCATAAGGCTTGTTAGAGGACTAAATGTGTAACACCTTAGATTCGAAAAAGGCTAGAAAGGGTCAAACGGGCAAGTCATGAACCCAAAATGTATCATGGACCCTAGACAGGCCGTGTAGGGAACCACGGCCCGTTAAAGGGCTCATGAACAATTTCCAGAAGCTGCCCCAGGAAGGGGTCACCTAGACAGCGCCTCAGACGGCTCGTGGTGACTTGGACGGCCCGTCAAGGGGGTCGTACAAGTCACCCAGTCAGTAGGGTGTCATCCAAAGCCACTATAAATGATCACAGACGTCTAGGCGGTCCATGAAGCTTCACACAGACCATGAAGTCGTTCGTGAATTAGGTGTCCCATGACCTATCAAATTAAAGATATTTGAGTCCTCTTTCCAACACCACCAAGTTTGCCTAATTTTGAGCTCAGAGTAAAAAATTATGCACGTATTAGTGAGACCCTACCGGGTTGGGCATCATCACGACCCACTTAATGGGCAGTGATGATCTAGACGACCAGTTAAGCCCCTCTTGAGAGGCACTTCGTCGGCTTTAAGTCAGAGTTATGCTGGTCTTTTTCCAATTATTTTAACTCAATTCTATGTCATTTTACCCTTTACCCGAGGCCTTATATAATAATTTTTACCCCAAAATCATCCAATTCAATTCATTCTCTTAAAATTCCAAAAGTTGACAGAGTTCATCCTCACAAATATTTCTCTCTCTAAAGCTTGAAGGAGAAGGCTAGGGTTTCAAGATCAAATCTCCAAATTCACCATTGATTGCAAGCTTTAGGCATCAAGGTATCATAGTATTCACCTGTGGAGTCCTTACCTCCATATGGTTCCTAAATTCTCTAATTTTGCAAGTTAGAATCACCTATTGAAGCAATCTGATGGGTTTTTTTCAATTACGATCTAGTTGATTATTTTATGTCTTCTTATGCATTACTTGAGGTAATTACATATTTTAAGTTGAATTTCCCATGAACCCATGCAAGACCCATGATTTCTAGAATATGATGATATGATGTGGATTTTGAACTATGAAAAATGATTTTATGAAGATATGCATGTTCTTTATGAAATTGATGAAAAATGATTTAAGTTGCTTTGAGAGTAAAACATTAATGTTGTTGTTGTTATTGTGAAATTTTTTCTCACATACTACTCAATGTATGAATGTGAAAGGGTTTTCTCACATAAGGATTCTTAGGGTTGAAAGGTTTTCTCGACTAAACTTTGAATCAAGATTTAGGAGCTATTCTAATGAAATCTAGCTTGGATTGGCTACTTGATGTGCCTTCCATGGATGATAAGGCAAGCGGAGATTACCCATGTCCTCTAATGATAAGACAAGTGGCGAATACCCATGTCTCATGAATGTTAAGATAAGTTAAGATTCCATGGGATTTATGCTTAGCACCTAATGGACAAGTGGAGAATACCCATGTCCCATAAACTATGTTCTACCATAGGATGATTGTCATAAATAATATTAGCTAGTGGATCCACGTAAGCTAAAAGTGCATGGTCCTTACCTTGGCAAGTAGGACACCCATTTTTGGTTTGGGGTAGACACCGAATTCCATGTTATAGCTCACATGGTCTCTATGTCGGTTAAAGGTAAATCTCTCGCAATAATGAACTAATTTAGTTCTAGAAGTATCATACATGTGTTCAAAGATGATTTTTACTTGCATTGACCATGAGCTTCCAACCTCTTATCGTATGTTTTAACTTGGTGTTTGCATATCACGAAAAGTCCTTTTAGTATGATTTCATATATTTTATGCATAGCTATCATACTTGGTACATTCTTTTTACTAACGCATACTCTTGCCTACATTGTTTCACTAATGTAGGGTCTGACGCTCCTATCCCACATCTCTGTGGCTAGTGATCACATTAGTAGATTTGAAGATTGGTGAGTCCTCATGTTCCGAGGACCGAACCCTTTATTGCTTACTGTCTTTACTTTTCCCTATTGTATGTGTTACGTTCCAAACACTCTTGATGTACTAGATGACTTTGAGACTATGTTAGATTTTGCGCTTCGTTTCTCTTCAAACATTTTATGATATAAAGTGTCTTTTGAACTCTTAAACTCTGTTATATTGTATGATGCATTCTAAGCGGCTTGTGTCGGGCCTCTCGGGGTCCTATACTCCATGTCACATCTAGGGTGTACTTTGGGTCGTGACAAACTTGGTATTCAAAACACACTTTAGAAAGGTCCTATGATGTCTCATAAGCCACATCGAGTAGAATCTTGTTCATGAGTGTGAAGCGCGCCACGGACAACTAGCGAATACCCATGTCTCATGAATGTTAAGATAAGTTAAGACTAATGACTATTCCGTGGATTTATTCTTAGCACCGAGTGGACAAATGGAGAATACCCATGTCCCATAAACTATGTGTCACCATAGGATGATTGTCTTAGATAGACATTAGCTAGTGGATCCACGCAAGATAGAAGTTGTTGGTCCTTATCTTGGCAAGTTTGACACCCCTTTTCGGTGTGGGGTAGACACCGAATTCCATGTTATAGCTCACGTGGTCTCTATGTCGATTAAAGGTAAATCTCCCACAATAATGATTTAAGGTTACTTCTAGAAGTATCATACATGTGTTCAAAGATGATTTTTACTTGCATTGACCATGAGCTTCCAACCTCTTATCGTATGTTTTAACTTGGTGTTTGCATATCACGAAAAGTCCTTTTAGTATGATTTCATATATTTTATGCATAGCTATCATACTTGGTACATTCTTTTTACTAACGCATACTCTTGCCTACATTGTTTCACTAATGTAGGGTCTGACGCTCCTATCCCACATCTCTGTGGCTAGTGATCACATTAGTAGATTTGAAGATTGGTTAGTCCTCATGTTCCGAGGACCGAACCCTTTATTGCTTATTGTCTTTACTTTTCCGTATTGTATGTGATGCATGAGTTACTTCCCAATCACTCTTGATGTACTAGATGACTCGGAAATTACGTTAGATTTTTTGCTTTGTTTCTCTTCAAACATTTTATGATATAAACTGTCTTTCGAACTCTTAAATTCTATTATCTTATATGATACATGTTAAGAGGTTTGTGTAGGGCCTCTCGGGGTCCTATACACCATGTCACGTCTTTGGTGTACTTTGGGTCGTGAAAAAATGGACTCCAGTTTGAAACTCTACATATAGTATCTTCGGATAAGTAATTTCAGAAGATGATTAAGCACGCTAAGAATGTAGAGGGTGTAAAACAAGACTTTATTATAAGAAAGGTTGTAGTTTCAGTGGGTCATTTTCTAATGGACTAGTTCCTTTGGAACTTGTTTCTCAGGAGTATTCTAGCTACCATGTTTAGTCCGCCATGCATGTATCATCTAGGGGTCCATATGAGACTAGTTGACGTCTATTAGGAAAGAGGAAATATTCCACCTCCTTTACCTCAGCACAGAGGTTGAATATGGACCGCGTCTGTTATAAGTGTGGGCAGTCGGGGTATATTCGTAAATGGTCAGTTAGCGACGGACTTCTCAGGCTATAGTTCCAATAGATAGAGGAGGAAGCTCATTCAGTTAAGATCATCTTTATCTTGGGTAAGGTGGCCACGCAACAATTAGAGGTGGTACTCAATCTAACTGAAGTTGTGGTCAGGCAGTATTTATCCCAACACGAGTGATGCACAGACACGAGTAAGCATGTTCATATATAGTACCACTTAAACAAGACAAATCCAACTCAATTAAAGAGTAATCTGTTAAGTTTAGTGGTACATATACAGTTTCTTGTTCATTGATTCAACATGTTTTATCAATGAACAAGAGACAAACATAACAGTATGATACAAGGCATATAAGACCAAGTCAAGCAGTGGCATTGCCAAATATAACAGTATGATAATATATTATACAGTTATATTTAAACTTATATGATAAAACTTATATAAAGTCAGGCCAGGCGTTGGTCAGGGCATGCGATGGCAAGGCTAAGGCCAACGATCCGATTTGTTCCAATATTTTTGAGTTCTTCAGAAAATTATACAAAATCTTTAGTCAATATTTTCAAAATCAATGAAAAAACATTCTGATAATTAGATTTTGAAACCAGTAATCCTCAAGATACAAATTGTAAATTATCAGTCTCATATATAAATCTTTATTCACAAAATATGAAATATCAAATTCATACATAAGAATAAATTATTGATTTGAATCTCTTGAAATCAATAACATACAGAATCAATATCACCATACAAATTATTAATAACATACATTGTACAATTATCAATTTCAATATATGATTCAAAGATTGCACAGACGTGAGATGTTAACACAAATTACTGTTAAATGAATTTCATCAACAACATGAGTTATACATACAAACTATATATTAAGCAGGTATGTATATAAATCATTAACTTCATATTACATTATCAGTTATATGTAAGAAGACTCGTGGTACTAATTGTTAGAGTATACTATTTATATACAGCAGAAGCATAATTCATAACCACAAACTTACATATTGTAAGAATTTCGTAACAGGAACGAGAATGTGTACTTATGAACAATAGCCAGAGGCGAATTCAAGATTTCAAAAAGACGGGTGCACCATTGTCAGGGGCGGCTCTGCCCCTTTAAGAAAAAGGCAATCATTTTAGGCTCCCAAATTTGAGGGCCTCATTTATTTTAGCAATACTAGATTATAGATTTTTAATAAGAAAATTATTAAATACGATTTGCGGGAAAAAATAATATTAAAGGAAAAAATTATTAGAAATTTGATATATCTCGAGTACTATGTCACAAGAAAAAATAAAAGAAACCATTTATAATCTCATGAAATTTAAAAAGTACACTTTATAAAAAGAGAACTGAAATTTTTTCAACAAATAACAAACAATGGTACTTTTTAATTAATTTTTAAACAGAGGTCCTCCCTGGGAATCGAACACTCAACCTCACAATAAAAAACTAACCCTTGAACCAGTGAACCAACCAATCATTTATGTTCATGGGTTCCTTTATTTAATATTTAATATATTTTAAGAATTATACGAATAATATATCAAGTTTTGTCGGATGACCATGGGTTCCGGTGAGCCATTTTTTACACATAAATTCACCCCTGACAACAACAGAATGATAATGAAGTCTTGTGAAAGGTTTCTCCAAGTCAAACTTTGAGTTTCAAGGAATCAAAGTTATGTTTTCACAAACTGAATGTCACTTTTATTTTTTGTTAATATCAGTGAAGAAGATAGAAATTTCTTCTTTGTTCCTCCCTTTGTTTTTTCTGGTTAGTGTTCTTCACACTTATCTTTTGAAAAGCGTTCAATCCCCATTTTAAAAGGAAAAAAACAGTATACGTTGGAACAGTTACAAAGTAATTGTTCTCACTCTTTTTTCAAATTGATACTTCGGGTCGAGTCATATCGGGTCGGGTCGATCCACATGGGCGACCCACAACCCAAAGCTTACATCTCCCACTTCGCACATGGTGGATAAAACCCAAATCAGTATGATATCAACTAACACACAATTCATACGACAAATAGTTCGTGCAACCTGTGAGTACCAAGGCTTACCTTCAAGATTTTTACAAGCCCTACATAGGAATTCAATCACATGAGGAAAGAATTCACTATTAATTTTAAGGACATTATTACTCATAATACCCCAGACTTCGTTCACTACTTCAGTAGTTACTTATTCGTTCCCTCATCCTCTTAAAGAGGTTAATGATTAACGTTTCAAACACACCTCATCCAATTCTAGGTGCAAACGATCATTAGTCTGTATAAAACCCAACAATTGAATTGGGGTCGAATCCCACAGAGAGCGGTATGTGTTCAAATTCAATTTAGGAAGTACAAATGTGGTCTAGTTAGCCATAGGAATAGATATTATCAAAAAAGACATGAATCAAATTAAAAGGAGTGACACGAATGTCAGATGGGGGGTTTTTAGTTTGCAATTATCAACTACTAAGCAGTCGCAAACAATTCGAAATAACAATAGGGAGAGGGATTCTTGGGATGTGATTGATTATAAGTAAATTTTGATATATGGGTAACTGAAACTACTAGTAAATAGCTAAAAATTAGTGAGTAGGCTAGACTATAAGGGAGATAGCTTTCTCTCGAACAGCTATCCCGAATCAAGTGATTTATTTTGAACATTAACAAGTATATCAATGAAGAACAACCCACACCTTAATTCATCCACTCTAACAAGCTAGATGGGTACGATTGGGTTTAGGATTCACTCTCTCAAGCTGAACCCAGCTCAACCCAATACCTACAAATCATTAATCAATAATCTTAGTTTTAAAACCTCTCTCTCAAGCAAGCCAAGAACACAAAAGTAGAACTGCATTTGCAACTACAATTCATAAATTAAATCACAATTAATGATTAAACTCACTTCAAATTAGCATTTAAACTAGTAATTAACAATACCCATACACTAATTCAGTCCATGATCACATTATCACACCCCAAGAATTGGGGTTTTAGCCAAACATCATAAAAGAGTTAAAACAGTTACCAAATACATTAGCCATCAACTGGGAAAGAGTAATTTGGTCTTTACAATGCTTTAATTTGCATAATATTCAAAACCCACTTTCAAAATCTCCAAATTGAATCTCAAATTCTTCAAAATTCTCCAAAACTACACGGAAAAGTGTTCTAAACTAATTCAGTCTGAGTTAGCATGTTAAATTAACTATTCAAAATCTAATTTATAGGAGCCAAAAATAAGCCACGAAGGACCATTAGGCGAAGTAAGTCGGGTTTGTCGAACCAATCGGCGAACCTCCCAATGCTCTCTTCTATCGCCTTTTTGCCTTGGCATTCAGTATCCTCAAGTTCTGTAACTTTGGGAGATTCGCCAACTTGGTTTCTTCCCTCAGGGCTGGCATGCTAAAACTTTAGGCGGTTAACTTAACCACTCGGCAATTCGCTAAATGCTCTTGGCGATCACCAGGCTTGCCTTTATTCATTTTTTCAATTTGTTTTGTTCCTTTTTGCCTGCTAGTGTCCTTGCTTTGTTTCCCAATCCATGTACCTAGAAATCAAGGCTTTAACATCAGTTTATGGCACAACTTAGGCATTTGAGGACACTAAATCTATATAAACAAATCCCCAAATGAGTCCAAATCTCGGACTTATTAACACCCCCCAACTTAAACTTTTGCTTGTCCTTAAATAAAATTCAATATCAACAGTTCAAAAAGGATGTCTCAAATAGTGTTGCATAAGACTCAACATGAATGCACTCAACAAGGTTCCACTTACTCATAGAATGGTCAATTGTGCACTCAAAGATTCAAATTGTGACTCACCATTATCAAAGATGCTCAAGTTCACAATACTTGCTTCAAATGCAAGTTCAATCTCAACAAAGGTACTCAAATGCCCTCATAACAAAGATGATTCCCTATTCACACAAATTTCTTCAACAATTTATAGTTCCGGAATCATATAAGACTCTTACACTCACAAAGATGAACACATGCATGACTTCACCCATATGTTTGCCATTATTTTCCAATCAACCTTCGTTTCAGCTCACTCAATTTCACAAAGGTCATTTCAAGGCTTGTAACGGGGCTGAGGGTAAAGGTATGGTCATTTAGGCTTAGTGGCTTCTACTTTCATGAAGTGTGGTCTGAACATCACTTTCTTCCTTTTCTTTAACATTTTGATCATGCTCATAATCCACTTCATTATTCTTCTTCAAATGAATTACCGGATACCCTATTTCTTTTGCAACTTCCACTACTTTAGTTCGCAACTTTTTCATTCTTTTTCTATGCTTTCTTCTTTTCTTTTCTTTTTCTTTTTACATGGAGGGTTCCATCTTTTTCAAAATCATTACTCAAAGGGGGATTTTCCACACTTCTTGACTTTCCTTCTATTTTCTTTACACCCCTAACTTAGGTTTTTGGACTAAGTTGACTATTCAAACAAATCACACTTCATGAAGGTTACAAATGAATAGATAATGAGAGGTCATAATTGCTCAAGTTTCTTCCAAGAAAAGGATAAGGCTCAAGAGGGTTCAAGCAAGGTTTACACATCTCACAAGGTTGGCCATGAAGAGACATATTGTCAAATTGTTCCACTCTTCAAAATTATTGTCTAAGATCATTTCAAGTGTTTGCATCACTTAGTCAACCAGATCAACGAGGCAAATTCTAGGTGTCATTACACACAATGTTCAAAGTAAATTCATCACACATGACATTGGCACCAATATCAAACAAGACTCCATACTTTCTAGCTAGTGTGCAATGCTCATCACAAGAGACTCATTCGATAACCGGTAGTCACAATAAGATGCTAAAAGTTCACACATTGTCTATGCAACTTCATTTGGCCTCATTGTAGCCGCACATTCATTTCGTTCAATTAAGAGCACTATTCAAGTCATCAGTATTGATCATAACCGATACTTAAATTTGCACAAGAACAACCACAATCAAAAATAATAGAAATGGCACAAAATCTTAAAAATAGGTCAAAACCATTTCCATTCAAAACAAGGACCCACAAGCTCAACCATCCACAAGATTAAGATCCAAACACAATCAAAACAAAAATATACATCACAAAACCCAATATATACAAATAAAATGCAATCACAAGAGGTAGGTATAGAAATACCTCACCCCACCCACAAAAGAAAAGCAATTGTCCTCAAATGCAACTAAAATAAAGATAATCTAACATAGATGGAGGTAAATATGTCATCCTGCCAGGCTAAGCCTAGGTGAAGTCTGCATCGTAGTCACTCCATTTGTCGGGGCATCAGTGCCTGGTGTCTCAACAATTGTGGCTCTGCTAGAGCCTGCCCCGGAGGTATCTGACAATGATGTCTGAATGACTGACTGTACTATCGTCTTCTCTAAATCATGCAAGTCCTCATAAATGGTCGCCTCCCAAACATCGAGCTGCTCCTCATCTGTCTCCGCTTCTGACTCAGCAGCAACCATATTCTCTATAGTATTATCTCCGGTGGTAGCTGGAGGCATGTCAAAATGGTTGGGGCATCTGCACCCGAAACATCAGGAACCTTCGTTGACTCAAATAGTAAAGTGAAGTGAAGTTTGTAGACTTCAAATGGTCCACATCCTTCCTCAACTCGAAAGCCTCAGCTTTCAAAGTCGTAACCTCAGTAGTAACCCCTTGTACTCTCTCACAAATCTCTACTCTCGCCATGAGAGCTTCAATAGAAGTTCGTAGAGATGTCAAAGCAGCTGAAATGGCTCGCTCAATCATCCAGGGTACCTCAGCCTCTAGCCGAGAAGCCTGCACATTGACAAAATAGTCTAGGTGCCCCATCTCGAGGATCATGGCCTGAGTGATCGGAGTCCTCGGGTAGTGGTACCTGAAGTAGCTCTAGGAGGCTGGGAAGCAGCAGAAGAACTCGGGGCCTGGGAAGGAGTAGAAGTAGATGTACTTGAAGGCCCAGAGGCCAGAGTAGGCAGGGCTTCCTCTGTAGCTAAAAATTCAATATTAACCTCCGGGGATGCATCCACCGGAGCTGCTCCCTTCCTATATGCCTCGTCTCATGTGTATTCAGCCTCTACGCGATAGATGTTGGTAGAGGATGTGGGTGTAACCTCAATATCCCTCTTCTCGTCACAAGGAACTCCAGCCCGACGACATAACTCTGTAATGAGTACTGGAAATGGAAGGGACGTCTAGCGCTTTTTGGCCCTCATGGACATTTCCTACTCAATGATTAGCGTTAGGTTGATGCTCTTCCTGTCTATAATCGATCTGAGACAAGCCGCATTTGGGTGGCGGAGAATTAGACTCATTTTGTGACGGTATGATGAAGCTGCTGATGAACCCAAACCAGTATCGAGCTGTTATGTTCAAGTCATTTTTCTCAATAGGGGCTCCAGCCGCAACCACCTCGGAGTGGTGTCAGAAATAAGGGAAGCTAGCCATCCCTTTTGGTCATCCAGAGTCATCGTGGTAGCCAAACTCGAGTAGTCGAAATCTGAACCTCTATCAAATAAATCGTTGAGATAATTGTTGTTGCATCTCAATGTCCTCCCTCGGACAACCACATACTCCACTGGTCTGAAGGCACTTGCCTTCTTCTTTCCTTTGGGTACCAAATCACTGTAAGCCGTATAAAACTCCTGGATTCATGTGGGAATGTTTGGGCCACAGGGTCTGGTGAAGACTCAAACCTATGGTACCGTAGAGTGTCCCACACATTAGGGTACCTGTTCACCACACTATTCGTGGACAATCGCTTCACTTCTAGAATGGTCCTTAATCCCTCAGCTTTAACCGGTTGAGTAATCGGGGATGAGAACCCTGAACTGGTGGTGCAGGAACCACCATTTGTGACGACGCTGGCACTAAATCTATAGCAGGAAGGGTCGACTCCGAAATCCTAGACGAATCTTGCTGGGCTTTTACACGAATCTCTACTTGCCGAGTCTGTAACAACTGATCATTCTTAGGCTCAGAGAATGAAGCCTGAGAATCAAAGGACTCCACATCACTGCCGGAGTTGTTCTCCGGTCTCTCAACTATGGGCGCTTTACCCTTGCTTTTGCCTCCCTTTAGAGGTGTTTTCTTGCCCTTTGTGGTAGAAAGCAATTGCTCCCTCATTTATTATAATCACTCATGCTCGTTTTCAGGGTGGCATGCCACTTTCATCAAAATTGGTCCTAGCCATATATGTAAAACACATCGAAAATTGTTAGAAATCGTTAAAAAAAGATGCAAAAATCAAGTTGCAGAAAGACTCGCTGAACCAGTCGCCGAGTCGCTTAGGCAAGCCAGATCGGGCTAGCCGAAAGGACCAACTTAAAAAAATTTCAAGAAATAAGCCATGTCGGTGATGTTCAGGGGCTTTCGGCAAATCACCAACACCACTCGGCGAGCTCAGACTAGCCTGCCGAAAATAACTGTGTGTTTTAAGGGTTAGGGGCAAAGAAAGGGTGATCAAAGGAAACTTTCGGCGAGTCGCCGAGTGAACTTAGCGAGCTCAGGATTCCCGCTGAAAGTTACAGAATCAACCAAACCAAATCAAGAAATTAAGGTCAATCAAAGGGTGACTTTGGCGAACCGCCGAACCGTTCGACGTGCTCAACCCAGCTTGCCAAACTACCCACGTGCCAATTTTCAACCCCGTTTCCCAAAATCAAGCCCGCAACCCCCGATTTCAAAATCAAACAGACACACCATGCAATTAAGACCAGAACCATATGATCCATGCCTTCGGGGTACTCAGACTTCCCTCGATTTGGCCAAAATTGGCCATTTGATGAATTTTTCCCTTAAGAATGATGACAACCACTCCATCATTGGGTAAATTATGTCATTTGACACAGTTCGGGGTTACTCATACTTCACCGAACTAGACCCAATACAAAATAGCAACCCAATAATTTAGAATCAAATTAATCGCACAAAACACGGGAAATTATAATTTTAAGCATTTAGGCATAAGTTCGAAAACAATTCTGGTAATCCGACACATAAAACACGATTTAAGCAATTACCCAACACATTTCAACACATATTCACCAATAGCATTTGAGTTCGACTACTAATCAAAGGTGTGAGGTTCGGAAAACCAACTTGTATGCCAAATTGATAATTTGAAAATCTAGGCGGCAAAGTATTCTAATTCCGAGCACGATATCACACATATAAAGTGAACGAAATTGTAAAGTACGAAAAATCTAAAGTGCAGGTGAGAGTGTACGGGGTTAGAAATGAGAGAATATGAAAGATTTTGAAATTTTAAACTGTTATGCCTTTTAAAACCTTCAGTTTGCAGCCCTTTCAGTGGATTAAGTCGTCCACGCCGAACCTCGCCGAGTTTTACAGGACCTCCAGTCAATTTAGGTGTTCGAAAGGCGGGCAAAATCGGGCTCGCCGACTTGTTCGGCGAGTTGCCGATTAAGAAATTGACCCACTGAGTTCTACAGATTTTCTATTCAGGTTTTGTGGGTCCAACTGTGGTCCAAGTTAGGCTCGCCGACCTTTTCGACGAGTGGACTCCTTGCTCGCCAAACCTCCTATTTTCCAAAACAATTACCAAATTGATTAGCCATTAACTGGGTAAAAGTAATTTGGTCTTTACAATGCTTCAATTTCAAAAATATTCAAAACTCACTTTCAAAATCTCTCAAATTCCTCTCCAAAACTACAGAGAAAAGTGTTCTAAACTAATTCAGTCTCAGTTAGCGTACTGAATTAATCATTCAAATCCTAATTTATAGGTGCCAAAAATAAGCCACTAAAGGCCATTAGGTGAAGTAAGTCGGGTTCGCTGAACCAATCAGCGAACCTCCCAATGCTCTCTTCTATCGCTTTTTTGCCTTGGCATTCAGCATTCTCAAGTTCTGTAACTTTGGGTGATCTCTCTTTGCATCGCAGAACTGATTGGTGATTCATCGACTACCCATTTTCTATCGCTGACTTAGTTTCTTCCCTCAGGGCTGGCACGCTGGAACTGTAGGCGGTCAACTTAACCACTCAGCGATTCGCCAAATGCTCTTGGCGATCACCAGGCTTGCCTATCTTCATTTCTTCAGTTTGTTTTGTTCTTTTTTGCTTGTTAGTGTCCTTGTTTTGTTTCCCGATGCATATACCTGAAAATCAAGGCTTTAACATCAGTTTATGGCACAAATTAGGCATTTGAGGACACTAAATCTATATAAACAAAGCCCCAAATGAGTCCAAATCTCGGACTTATCAGTTAACTCTAGTTCATGCTTAACTTTATACACACAATTACACTCAATACTAATATAGTTCGTACAATATCTGGCTTGTGTATATAAGTTTATTATTCATTTAATTGTCTTCCCTTTCTACTAAAATTTATATGTTCCTATTCAACTGCTTTCCTGGACATGCATTGCATTGCCAAATCATTCATGGCTATTAGTAACATGCTAAAGTAGCAACATCGATTGAAACTTCAAGAAATTGCAAAAGGTCAAAGGGTATTTCATTAAAAGTCATTTTAACTTTTCAGGGTCTCACACAATGAAGAAGAAGGGAACCATTTTTTCATTGACCCATTGATCGCTTTGACACACATGGTATGAAACACGTGCTACGATGTTTTCACCTTATATTGGTGTATGTGTCTCATTCTTTCAATTATCCAACATCGTACATACCTTGGTCTAAACACCTCTAGATGTTTAACTCTAGTTTCTTTCTTCAGTGATCCTTAAACTCATTTTCTTAGAGAAATACTTGTATGGCTCATAAAACAAGTCATAATATGATGTCGAACTCATCTCTTCATGTTCCTCGACGTAAGAGTCGATTGCTCGTGTGAGAGAGTCAATCTCACGACTTGTTCGACACACTCTATTTCTTACAAAATATAACATGCATACCGTATTCGAACATAAATTCAATAGAATTATATTGAAGAGAATATTATAACATATCAAGTTATTTACAATAATGAAATATCATTAAATCCTACACAAACCTAGAGCCCTAACATGTTTTTCAAACAAGTATCTAGAGATGGCCTTCGTAAAAGGATCAGCTATCATTTCACGTGTAGGAATGTATTGCAAAGCTATTTCTCCACTTGCTACTACATATCTCACAAAGTTATACTTGATGTAAATTTATTTAGTCTTGTTGTGATACTTAGGATCCTTCGTGTATGTGATAGCCGCTTGACCATCACAATATAAAATCATGGGACCCTTAGAATTTTTCGCAAAACTTAAATGCTCAAAAAATCTCTTTAACCAAACCGCTTCTTGTACTGCAGACGCACAATCCATGAATTCAGATTCCATGGTTGAAAGAGTTGTGCAAGTTTGCTTCTTACTTTTCCATGAAATAGCACCACTATTTAGTAAGAAATCATAATCGGATGTTGATTTTTTATCATTCCTATCACCTGCCCAATTGGCATCTGTATAACCTCTTATGAATAAATCAGATCCACTATAACACAGTGTATAGTCCGCAGTTCCTTTCAGGTATCGGAATATTCTCTTTCCTGCTTTCTAATGATCTCTTCCAGGATAGGATAGATACCTGCTAACCAGACTCACGGCATAATAAATGTCTGGGCGAGTACACATCATATCATACATCAAACTCCTGACAGCACTACAATAAGGAACTCGAGACATGTCTTCCTTCTCTTTTTCAATCTTTGGACACATTTCTAGGCTTAAAGTTTCACCCCTTGCTATAGGACTATCCATGGATTTGAAACTATTCATTCGAAAACGTTCCAATATTTTCTTAATAGAAGTTTCTTGGATAAACTCAAAAATTTCTTGGAACGATCTCTTTGGATCTTAACACCCAATATATAGTCTCCTTCACCCATATCCTTCATATCAAATGATTTTGAAAGCCATGACTTGATAGTTTTCACATATTCCAAATTAGTTCCAGCTAATAAAATATGATCTACGTAAAGAGAAAGAATTTAAAAAAATCCATTGAACTTTTTCACATAGATGCAATGGTTTTTATTGATCATGGTAAAATCAAATGACATCACCTCCTTATGAAATCTCAGGTACCATTGCCTTGAAGATTGCTTTAGGCCATAGATTGATCTTTTCAATTTACAAACTTTCTTTTCTTGGCCTTTAACAACGAAACCTACTGATTAGTTCCATGTAGATTTCCTTATTTAATTCTCCATTGAGAAAAGCAGCCTTCAAATCCATTTGGTGTAATTCTAGATCTAAATGTGCAACAATATCTAAAAGTAATCGTATGGAGGTAAATTTTACAACTGGTGAAAATGTTTCCTCATAGTCTATTTCAGCCTCTTAAGTAAAATATTTTGCCACCAATCGTGCTTTGTGTCTATTGACCCATCCGATTGGCATTTAACTTTGAGAATCCATTTATTTTCAATAGCTTTACGTTCCTTAGGAAGGTCAACTAGATCCCAAACTTTGTTAGTTTTCATGGACTCTAATTCTTCTTTCATCGCTTTTAACCATTCATCCCTTTTAGGGCTTGGTAAGGCCTCAATTACAGAATTAGGTTCATCCAATTCTGTAGGAGATACCAAGAAAATATAATCCTCAAATTCATAAGATCGTTTAGGTACACCCTTTCTTGTACTCTTACGTATTTAAAGTTCAGATTTCTCTATAGGATTTTGGGATTCATAACTCCCACTTGAATCGGGAATTATTTCTTGATCCTTTAAATTATCAAGTATGTCTGACAACAGTAGATGATTTTCTAAATTCAATATTTCGTAGAAAGGCTCAACTTCATCTATTTCACCCTTTTTGGGAAAATCATTTTTCAAATATCTGATATCCCGTGATACAATTTCAATAATTCTCCCATCCTCCAGTTCATCGATGAACACATACCCTTTGGAGCGTTCAGAGTACCTTATAAAGATACATTTCTTTCCTTTTGGACTTAGTTTACCAAACTCGCCAAAATGATCTTTAATATATGTTGCACAACCCCACGGTCGTAGATCATTCAGGTTTGTTTTATGACTAGTCCAAAGTTCATAAGGAGTGGAAGACACTAATTTAGAAGGCACTTTGTTCAATATGTGAGCCTCAGTCAATAATGCATCTCCCCAACAAGAGATAGACAAATTTGTTTGCGCCATCATTGATCTTTTCATGTCCAATAATGTTCTATTATTTATTTCAGTTACACTATTTTGTTGTGGTGTATAAGGAGTAGTTAACTGTATCATAATATCCTTTTCAATACATAATTATTCAAATTGTTTTGACAAATATTCATGTCCCCGATCAGTTCTTAAAGTCTTTACGCTTTTATCTAATTGATTTTCAACTTCATTCATATATCTTTTAAAGCACTCAAGTGTTTCAGATTTATGAGAAATCAAATAGACATAACCAAAGCGCGTGGAATCATCAATAAATGTAATGAAATATGTAGCACCAGACCTTGCCTTCACACTAATTGAACTACAAATATCAGAATAAATTAATTGAAGTGGGAACTCAACTCTTTTAGTCTTCCCAAATGGTTTACGCATAATCTTTTCAGCAAGACAATTTTCACAAGTTGGCATATCAATTTTGGTGAAAGAACCTAAATGTCCTTCTTTTGCCAACCTATTCATTCGATCTTGCCATATGTGACCTAATCTTGCATGTCATGTAAGTTACTTAAATAACATGTCATTACACAACTGTCAACATAATAGTTATAAGTTAAAGAATTACAATCTAATGCGATAAAACGGTCATAACGAAGTCCAAAATCATATAAAAGATTATCTAGAGTTATTCTAATACCATTAGGACAAAAAAATAAATCAAAACCAAGTCTAAAAGAACAGACACATATACTAATTTTCGTTGAATCTCTTGTGCATATAGGACGTCATGCAACATCAAAGAACGGTCACCACACAAGTGTACTTTGCAAGTGCTTAATCATTTGACTTCTTATTTTGCATTATTTTCCACGTAGATCCACCGTGATTTAGATGAAAATTGACGAAACTCCACAAACGTTTCTCGATCTCGACTCATGTGGTTGGTGGATCCTGAGTCTACGATCCACATAGGATAAGATTCAATTAATAAATAAGTGTTAGAAACATATGTAGCACTTAGAAATGCATTTAGAAATGCTACATTTTTCGGCTCAGTACATTCATGAGCAAAATGCCCCAACACTTGGCAATTGTAGCACTTCATTTTGCTCTTGTCCCTATTCTTGAAAAACCGTTTTCCTTTCTTGGAATTTGGCTTCTTCTTTTTCTTAAAGGGTCCTTCTCCAGTCTATTTGTCTTTCTCATTTCTTTTCCAATTTTTCTTGGGCTTGAAGCCTAAAGATTTTGTAACACTTGGCTCTGTCACAAAGGCATTAGAAGCAACTTTAGCAGCACCAAGGCACTCATCTTCAAGTTCTACATAGCGTACAACATTAGAAAAGGTTTTGATGCTATCATTATGGGTCAAGTTAACCTTCAAATATTTCCAATTATTGGGAAGAGACCGAATCACTATCTGAACTTGTTGCTCATTTGAAAGAACATGGCCAACACTTTTGAGTTGAGCTATCATGTTTGACATCACCCTAAGGTGTTGTTTGACATTTTGATCATGACGCTTTTTGTAAGTGTCAAATTTGATAGTCAATTGTCGAAAGAGGGTTACTCATGCACCCCCATATGTTCCTCACAGATGTACCGACATAGCATGAGCAGTAGGAAATTCCTCACATTCATGTATGAGGTCATCAACCACAGAACTAACTATTATTCTGCGTGCAGTGGAATTAGACTTTTTCCAAGTTTTATAAGTTGCAAGGTCTCTTCTGTGTTGTACAGTATTTCCCTTTTCGGATTGATTTAAAACATGATTTATACCTTTCAAGGAATTTTGCTCTTTCAGTACATACCATATTTTATGACTCCATATGTCGTAATTGTCACAGTTCAACTTTTCGCCTTTGTTTAAGTCAACTATAATGTTTTTTGATATCATGTCTGTTTTCAGAGATAATAAGACGAGAATTTTAAATCAATGTTACATGTGACATACACAATCAAGTAAATTAATTCTCATAATGGTTTCATACACACGTGATCATCCAATCATCATCTACAAACTAAATATTTAATCAATAATTGAAATTAATTTCTTAATGTGTATCTAATATATTTTAGGTCATAATCACAAGGATTTATTTATCTAATAATTAACATCATATAGTAATGCACAATAGAATAACAACACACTAATTCAAAATAGGATAAAACACATATATTCATATTAAAACATAATCAAAGGTGTTCATTACATAATAAGCAAAAAAAAAAAATACTTAAATACTAGACTATGATTCTATGTAATCACGGTGGCCATCTAGCTTCAAGATTCACTGTGAACCTCCATAATGGTTCATTAGGACCAAAATTATGATAGATGTTTGTTAGTTCCTTCTGCCAATAATTTGGTAAGGAAATATACATAATACCTATTCTAACGTAATCCTCAACATAGATGTATAGTCATAAATTTGATTAATTTTCGAGGAAATCATGTAATTGGTCAGACAAGTCCATCTTGATATTTTTGAACTCTTCAAATAATCTTTTTCCTTCTCTTTTACATGCTCTTTTATCTTTGTTCAGATTTTGCACTATCCTTGAGTCATTTCTTATGACTTCCAGCTCCAAATCTAAATCATTTCTATTTTGATCCTTTTGCGTCGCATCCTTCTACCATTTCGTTTTGCTCCTCTATTAGTACCACTCCCACTTGGAGCAATATGAGCATGTTCTTGTTCAGCCATATCTAAAATGGGAACAAAAAATCAAAAATATGGTTAAAGACCATGTAATGCGACAACATATGTCACAAATTTCTAGTAGAAGTCAAAAATATTTATTGAAAAAAGTTTACTCCTAAGAGAATTATTACAAGACCAATTTAATTATTTTTCAAAATAATAAAATATTTCCTCACATACATAAACATATGGTTATTTATAAAGTACCAACTTTTTTAGTATTATATTAATCCTCTTTTAAAAAGTAAAAATAAAAAATGAAGTGACTTGATGTATATGAGATTCTCAAAATAAATAATATTAAAAGTCACTTACATGCTATATTATTTCTTTATAAAAGGAGAAATAATACTTCATATTCTTAAAAGAAATTAAACACGTTACGTCACCCTTTTGTCCCTTTTTTTTTTAATTATTATCATTTAAAAAATAATAATTAAATCCCATGTTGACTTATTCAACAAATAAAAATTAGAGAGTACAACTACTTTTTCATCACAAGTACAACATAATCAATTAAATGATAATAATAAAATTCCATGTTGACTCATTCAACAAACAAAAAAAAAGTACTACAACTTTCTCTTTTTTTTTAAATTCTATAGTGGTCCTACACGTTTTCCTCCTCATTTTTCTTTTAAAAAAAAAAAAAGAAGAGTTGTGTTACTATAGTACTACAAGCCAAAAAAAATAATAAAGGAGAATTCTGATTGGTAAAGGACAACTATTTATATATATATATATATGACTAGTAACTTCTTTGTATTTAGCAAAGTTATTCTAATATATATCCCGAAGAAATTAGGCTATTTCTGTTACATACTCTTCTTCACCATATCTGTTTATTCTTATGAACAAAAAAATTTACTAAATCTTCTCCACGTTCAAACAATCAATTTATAACAACAAATTTGATTCCCCAAAAAAAATTTAAGAAGTATTAGATCTATCATTAGATACTAAAACTTTCAAACAGCAAACATGTGAGTTCAAGCCGTGAACAATTATATTATTTGAATGTAATGCAATTAACCTGGCTCTGATACCATTGTAAGAATTTCATAACAAGAACGAGAATGCGTACCTGTTAACAACAGCATAATGATAATGATGTCTTGTAAAAGGTTACTTCAAGTCCAACTTTGAGTCTCAGGGAATCAAAGCTATGTTTCCACAAACTAAATGTCACTTTTGTTTTTGTTAATATTAGTGCAGAAGATAGAAATTTCTTCTTTGTTCCTCCGTTTGTTTTTTTTTCTATTTTGTTTCCTTCACACTTATCTTCTAAAAACGTTCAACTCCTATTTTAAAAGGGAAAAACAGTATATGTTGGAACAGTTCGCTCTCCTTTTTCAAATTGATACGTATCTCTTTTTCAGAAGAAAAAAAATTGGATCAGGTCATATCAGGTCGGGTCGATCCACATGGGCGACCCACAACCCAAAACTTACATATAATAACATGATTACATAAATCTAATATTACGTGATTCGAAAAAACTAGCATTTTGAAGCTTTTATAGAACTTGTTCAAGATGAGTTGATCAAGCGCTACAGCTTTCTACTATTTCCCAATTAATCTTTTCAACTAATTTCTTTGAGTGGGAAACATGTTTTTTGTAACATCTCGCTAATTGAAAGAACTAGAAAGAGATAGAATTGGAAAGAGTCATTTTAGGAAAGAATGAAATATCTGGAAATTTGTTAAGTTAAGTTTAGATTGAGTTTTTGGTCAACTTCAAACAACCATAACTCTTAGCTCAGGATGATTTAGGTGTTCTTCCAGATACCGTAGAAATTCTCTTTCCAACGTCGCCGAGTTTCAACGATTCCGAGTTTGTATGAATGAGATATGTCCATTCAAAGTTGGGTTGTTCAAATAAGGAAAGTTTAATGCGGATTGTGGAAGGGTAGTTTGGTCATTTCCATACCCTATTATTTTATTTTTGATTTTCGGTAATTATTTGGGCTCTAAATTGAACTTAGTCAGTTTATGCTTTTGAAAAAGAGTTAGGGCCTTGAGAAAAGATAAAAGAGGAGAAAAAGCAAGAATTCGTCGTCTTCGTAAAGAATTGATTGCGGATTTCGTCAAGGATTTGATCCCACAAGGTATGTGAGACTTTCATAGCATTGGGTTTCTTCACCCACGCGCCAATCATGTTTGTTGCAGTGAAATTCGTTTCTAGAAAGTTGATAGTATGATGTTCTTGAATTATGTTCTTGAAGTTTGCTTTAGTTCTTGAGATTTGATGGGATTGTGGAGTTCTTGATGGAATCATGTCGATTTAAGAGTTGTTTTGAGTTAGATTCTTGTGTATATTGATTGGGTATTCGAATCTATAGAGGGATTGAGAAAAAGAATCAAATTTAGGCGAATTGGGGTGAGAAAACGAAGAAGGATAAAGTCTAGCAGGTTTTGGCACGCAAGTCTACGTTACGAACTTGCTCCCCCAGTGCAGAAATATCACCTTCGCGTCGCGGAGAAGACGCGAACTCCTCTATTTCAAAATTAAATTTCGCAATCAAATATTTAAAAGCACCTTCGCGTCGCTGACTTGTTTCCAAACAGTGATTTCTTGATCGTTTCTCAGGTTGAACTATCTAGAAACACTCCTAAATATCGTGAGATATTTCCTATCACAAATCACAATCCTTGAATCCATAAATTCAAATTCAAGGAAAATTAAGAGTCAAGTCAAGAGAAGTTCATAAAGTTTTTCAAAAGTCTTTTACAAACGTTTTAACTTTGTTTTAAGACTTAAGCTTTGAGTTGAGTAAAGAGTAAGAGTAAAGTTCATTTCATCAAAGATTATACGGGAACTAAGTATTTCCAAGAGTTAAAATGTTTTTCACATTTGAGCAAGAAAGGAAATACCGAATTCCAAGAGAACTTTTAAGCTAAGTTTAGAGTAATTATCTCAAACCAAAAAAAGAATTTTGTTTTTAAAACATATGAGCTAAATATATTTTGGAAGTAGTATTGAACATCGATGTGGGGACGCAAGTTCATAATAACTCAAGTCTCCATAAACCATGTAGTCATCATGAGTAGAAAAGATCATACATTTTAGATGATTCCTTAGTACTTTTCAGCATAGACTAATGGATCCACTTAGTTAAGGCGTTCTATATGATGACAAAGTATAGGACAGTTCTAGAAGCGTGGGCAAGACATTGTATCATCACTTAGTGGTGGTTGTCGATTAGAGAATCTCCCACATAAATTATATTACTTTATGACATGAGTAAATTGAGTTGTTATTGCATTTCTTTAACAAATTGAATTGCTACCTACTGTTTTAAATGTTTTGTGTAACTGCACCCTATTATTATTGTGTACTTTGCATTTGAGTTAAGTTGGTCATGAGTTGAGTAAAGCCAAGACAAGTGTTTCTTTCAGATTCCTTTCAAGCATTGTTATGTTTAGTATTTCCCTCGCATACTAGCACATTCAGTATGCTGATGCCATTTGGCCTGCATCTTTTAATGATGCAGACACAGGTAACCGGGATCAGCATCCAACACCTTTTTTATCCAGTTTAGCTTAGATTCAGTTGGTAAGCCTTATTGCTATCCGGAGGCCTCCTTTTACTTTGTTTTCAGTATTTCAGTTGTTAGGATGATCGGGGATCTTGTCCCGACATCCCTCTTTGTCTTAGAGGCTTCATAGATGAGTAGTTATAGTCATTTAGTCTTGTATTTCAGATGTTTTTTTATGAGACTTGAGTAGCCATTTTGGCTAGTTTGAATGTTCCCTTAAAGACATTGTAAGTTTAATTCATACGTTTCTTATTTGAGATTATTTCTTATGTTTAAGTCTTCCGCTGAGTAAGTAAGACAGGCCAAGGTTTCTCTTGGGGCCAGCAATGGTTCTGGAGTACCAGTCCTGCCCAAGGTGTAGGCTCAGGGCGTGACAAACTTGGTATCAGAGCACAGAGTTTAAGAGTCATAGGGAGTCTATGAAGCCATGTCTGTAGAGTCTTAGTTATTAGTGTGAAGTGCACCACATCTATAATTAGGAGGCTGCAACACTTAGGAAATTATCTCACTTCTTTAGTACCCATTTCATGCGATAGAGTTCATCTCTATAAAGTCTCTTTCTAATTCGTGCTTGCGCGTGTTTTTCAGCTAATCATGCCTCCACGAAGATTTGTTAGAGGTCGTCCTGCTAGGAGGAATATTGAGGAGCAAGGGGTACCTAATGCACCTAAAGTGCAACCCCAAGGAGAAGTCACGAATGCTAAGTTCAGGGAAGCAATTCGAATACTAAGCCAAGTTATGACTAACCAGGTTGGGCAACAAATAGGATCTAGACAGGAAATGGCTGATACTTTGAGGATCCGAGAGTTCTAGAGGATGAATCCTCCAAGTTTCACTAGTTCAACCACTACTGAGGATCCAGAGAACTTTATTTAGGAGCTGCAAAAGGAATTTGAGTTTATCCACGTTGTCGATACTGACCAAGTAGAACTAGTTGCATATCAACTGAGAATGTATTTAGGACTTGGTTTGACCAGTGGAAGAAGGGTAGAGCTAAGGGAGCACCACCTGCGAGTTGGGCTTGTTTTGAGGAGACCTTCTTGAGGAGTTTCTTTCCTTGAGAAATGATAGAGGCCAAGGTACGAGAGTTTCTCACTCTTAAGAATGATTCACTAAGTGTTCATCAGTACAGCTTAAAGTTCACCCAACTTTCCTGATATGCTCCGGAGATGGTTGCGGCTATGAGAAGCAGGATGAGTCTTTTTGTTGTTGGGTTGTCCCGTCCGTAAATTAAAGAGGGCAAGGTATCCATGCTAATTGTTGACATAGATACAGCAAAGTTGATGGTCTATGTGTAGCAGGTTGAGGAAGAGAAGCTGAGGGATATGGAGGAGTTTAGAAACAAGAAAGCGAAGACAGGGAATAAGTCTGGGGAGCAGAGGAATAATGTGAACCGGGCTTCTTTCCATTAAAAGCAAAAAGGACCTGCTCCATCATCTGCTAGTGCACCTGCACCCAGAAACAAAGGTGAGTACAATGGTTAGAATTCACAAAACTTCAGAGCTAGACCTGCACAGTCTGAGGGTAGTGTGACACAATGAGGTAACTGGGCTCCTGCATGTGCTAAGTGTGGAAGGACTCACCCAGGTAAATGTCGCGATGGCTCCACAGGTTGTTTCAAGTGTGGACAAGAGGGTAACTTCATAAAAGAGTGCCCTAAGAACCGGCAAGGTAATGGGAATCAGGGGAATATGGCCCAATCTTTATCAGTTGCTCCACCAGACAGGGATGCACCTAGAGGATATTTTTTTGGTACTGGCGGAGGAGCAAACCGCCATTATGCGATCACTAGTCGTCAAGAGCAAGAGAATTCTCCAGATGTTGTCACTGGTATGATCAAAGTATTTACTCTTGATGTTTATGTTTTGCTAGACCCAGGAGCAAGTTTATCTTTTGTGACTCCTTATGTTGCAAATAATTTTGATATTCTTCCTGAGAAACTTTGCGAACCCTTTTGTTTTTCTACACCTGTTGGGAAATCTATTCTAGTTGAGCGAGTATATCGTGATTGTGTCACCTCCATCAATCACAAGAACACCATGGCTGATTTAGTTGAGTTAGACATGGTAGATTTCGATGTCATTCTAGGTATGGACTGGATTCATGCCTGTTATACCTCCATTGATTGTAGAACTCGAGTTGTTAGGTTCAAAATTCCTAATGAGCCAGTTTCAGCAGTGCCTAAGGGTCGTTTCATTTTATACCTTAAGGCAAGAAAGTTAGTTTCCAAGAGTCATGTCTATCAATTAGTCCGAGTTAATGACTCTAGTGTTGAGAAAACTCGTATTCAGTCAGTTTCAGTAGTAAAAGAGTTTCCAGAAGTCTTTCATGATGATCTTCCTTGAGTCCTTCCTGAGAGAAAAATAGACTTCGGTATAGACATTCTTCCAGATACTCGTCCAATATCTATTCCGCCATATAGAATGGCTCCAGCAGAGTTGAAAGAGCTAAAAGAACAATTGAAAGACCTCATAGATAAAGGTTTCATTCGACCAAGTGTCTCACCTTGGGGATCTCCGATCATTTTTGTGAGAAAGAGATATGGTTCCTTAGGATGTGTATAGATTACCGCTAGTTGAACAAGGTTACTATCAAGAATAAGTACCCTCTTCCGAGAATTGATGATCTCTACGATCAACTTTAGGGTGCTACTTGTTTCTCTAAGATAGACTTCAGATCAGGCTACCATAAGTTGAAAGTAAGGGAATGTGACATTCCAAAGACAGCATTCAGGACCCGTTATGGTCATTATGAGTTCCTAGTTATGTCCTTTGGTTTGACCAATGCACTTGCAACGTTCATGGACCTTATGAATAGAGTATTTTAACCTTATTTAGATATGTTTGTTATCGTATTCATTGATGACATATAAATCTATTCGAGGAATGAAGAAAATTATGCTAGTCATCTCAGAATAATTCTCCAAACTCTAAAGGATAGAAAGTTGTATGTCAAGTTCTCTAAGTGTGAGTTTTGGCTTGAGTCTGTGGCATTCTTAGGCCACATTATGTCTGGAGAGGGAATTAAAATTGATGCCCAGAAAATAGAGGCAGTGCAGAATTGGCCTAGACCCACTTCTCCAATTGATATTAGGAGTTTCTTGGGTTTGGCTGGCTATTATAGAAGGTTCGTAGAGGGTTCTCATCTATTTCATGCCCTTTGACCAAGTTAACTCAGAAAACAGTAAAGTTTCAATGGTCTGATGCTTGTGAGAAAAGCTTTCAGGAATTGAAAAAAATGTTGACTACTACCCCAATATTGACCTTACCAGAAGGCACGCAAGGGTTTGTTGATTATTGTGATGCATCTAGAGTTGGTTTGGGTTGTGTGTTAATGCAGAATGGCAAGGTTATAGATTATGCCTCCAGACAGTTGAAAGTTCATGAGAGGAACTACCCAATGCATGATCTAGAGTTGGCTACTGTAGTATCTACTTTGAAAATATGGCGCCACTATCTTTATGGTGTTCATGTTGATGTATTCACTGATCACAAGAGTTTTCAGTATGTGTTTACTCAGAAAGAGCTTAATCTCAGACAAAGAATGTAGTTAGAGTTACTCAAAGATTATGACATGAGTATTCTTTATCACCCAAGTAAGGCTAATGTTGTTGTTGATGCCTTAAGCAGGTTGTCTATAGGTAGTACTGCCCATTTTGAGGAAGATAAGAAAGAGCTAGCAAGAGATGTGCCTAGACTTGCACGATTAGAAGTTTGATTAATAGATTCTACAGAAGGATGAGTAGTGGTGATGAATGGCGCTGAATCATCATTAGTGTCAGAAGTAAAAGAGAAGCAAGACCAAGACCATATTTTGCTTGAATTGAAGGCAAATGTTCATAAGCAAAAAGTATTAGCGTTTGAACAAAGGGAAGATGGTGTATTGAGGTATCAAGGTAGGTTGTGTGTACCAAGGATGGATGAACTCCAAGAGAGGATCATGGAGGCAGCTCATAGCTCTGAATACTCCATTCATTCGGGTTCCACAAAAATGTATCATGATTTGAGAGAAGTTTATTGGTGGAGTAGTATGAAGAAGGGCATTGTAGAGTTTCTTGCTAAGTGTCCGAATTGCCAACAAGTTAAAGTAGAGCACCAAAGACCCAGTGATAAGATTATAGAACTTCCGGAATGGAAGTTGGAGATGATCAATATGGACTTCATCACAAGTTTACCAAGGACTCGCAGGCAACATGATTCTATTTGGGTGATTGTCGATAGAATGACAAAATCAACCCACTTTTTGCCGGTAAAGACTACCCATACATCAGAGGATTATGCTAATTTGTATATTCAAGAGGTAGTCAGACTTCATGGAAGGCCAGTTTTGATAATTTCAAATAGAGCTGCCCAATTTACTGCGCAGTTCTGGAAATCTTTTCAGAAAGGCTTGGGTTCAAAGGTGAACTTAAGTACTACTTTTCATCCTCTGACAGATGGTCAAGAAGAGCGCACTATTCAGACCTTAGAGGATATGTTGAGAGCTTGTGTGATTGATTTCAAAGGTTATTGGGATGATCACCTACCTCTTATTGAATTTGCTTACAACAATAGTTACCACTCTAGCATCCAAATGACTCCTTATGAAGCTCTTTATAAGAGAAGATGCAGATCTCATATTGGATGGTTTCAAGTTGGTGAAGTAGGATTGATAGTTTAGTTCATCAAGCAATGGAGAAAGTGAAAGTGATTCAAGAGAGGTTGAAAACAACGCAGAGTTGTCAGAAATCCCACACTGATGTTAGGAGAAGGGAGTTAGAGTTTGAAGTAAATGATTGGGTATACTTCAAAGTTTCACCCATGAAGAGAGTTATGAGATTTGGTAAAGGAAGCTTAGTCCCCGGTATATTGGTCCTTACAGAATATCCAAGAGGATTGGCAATGTAGCTTATGAGTTGGAGCTACCACAAGAGTTAGCAGCGATTCATCCGGTATTTCATATTTCCATGTTAAAAAAGTGCATGGGAGATCCTTCACTTATCATACCAACTGACGATATTGGTATCAAGGATAGCTTATCCTATGAGAAGATTCTGGTTCAGATTCTAGATCGCCAAGTTCGCAAGTTGAGGACTAAGGAAGTAGCATCAGTCAAAGTCCTTTGGAGGAATCAGTTTGTTGAGGAAGCTACTTAGGAAGTTGAGGAGGATATGAAAAAGATATATCCACATCTCTTTGAACTCGGAGAAATTCCAGACCAAGGTACTAATTCACTTCTTAGTGCTCTTTAATTTATAAGTTGGCATGTTGTATTTGCATTGCTTGTTGGGTGTTTGAGTTGAATGTTAGATGTTATACCCTTGGCCTAGTAAGAGTAATCTCATTCGAGGATGAATGTTCCCAATGGGGAGATAATGTAACATCTCGTTAATTGAAAGAACTAGAAAGAGATAGAATTGGAAAGAGTCATTTTAGGAAAGAATGAAAAATCTAGAAATTTGTTAAGTTAAGTTTGAGTTTTTGGTCAACTTCAAACGACCATAACTCCTATCTCAAGATGAGTTAGGTGTGCTTCCAGATACCGTAGGAAATATCTTAGAATTATCTTTCCAACGCAGCCGAGTTACGCGATTCCGAGTTCGTATGAGTGAGATATGTCCATTCGAAGTTGGGTTGTTCAAATAAGGAAAGTCTAATCTAGCTTTCGGAACGGTAGTTTGGTCTTTTCCATACCCTGTTATTTTAATTTCATTTTTTGGTAATTAGTTAGGGTCTAACCTGAACTTTGTCAGTTTACGCTTTTGAAAAAGAGTTAGGGTTTTGAGAGAAGAGAAAAAAATAGGAGAAGAAGCAAGGATTCATCATCTTCGTAAGGAATTGATTGCGGATTTCATCAAGGATTTGATCCCACGAGGTATATGAGACTTTCATAGCGTTGGGTTCGTTCACCCATGCGTCAATCATGTTTGTTTCAGTGAAATTCGTTTCTAGAAAGTTGATAGTATGATGTTCTTGAATTATGTTCTTGAAGTTTGCTTTAGTTCTTGAGATTTGATGGGATTGTGGAGTTCTTGATGTAACATCCTAATGAAAGCCTGATTCTTCCTTTATCAATGTTTGAGATGCTTGTTTGTGCCAATTTCCCTAGTTGACAATATGACTTTTATGCCTGGCGGCAACTCGGATCTTATGTTCTTTAGATGCCCAACTTATCCGCCAGTTGTCTGGCTGTAAAAGGAAGAGGTTAGTAATCGTGTCGATTTAAGAGTTGGTTTGAGTTAGATTCTTGTGTATATATATTGGGTATTTGAATGTATAGATGGATTGAGAAAAAGAATTGGATTTAGGCGAATTGGGGTGAGAAAATGAAGAAGGAAAAAGTCAAAAAGGTTTTGGGACGCGGACTTGCTCCCCCCGTGCAGAAAAATCACCTTCGCATCCCCGAGAAGACGCGGACTCCTCTGTTTCAAAAATAAATTTCGCGATCAAATATTTAAATGCATCTCCGCGTCATGGACTTGTTTCCAGATAGTAATTTCTTGATTGTTTCTCAGGTTTAACTATCTAAATTGATACATAGTTATTATGGGCAAAAAAGAGTATGGGTATACAGACAAAACAAGCATCATGGATTGTACAAAGGATCTTCAAGGCACACAAACATCTCTAGGAAGTGGGATATAATGAATAGACTTTACTGCTTATGGACTAGTACTCTATTGGGAATTCTTATAAGAAGATGAGATGAGATATGGGGAAAGTGGAATGGAGAAAGTTGGTCTAGGCAAATTATGGGGATCCTAAATGGCTATTCATACTGTATATTGCATTAAATAGGAGGCTGGCAACAAAAGTCAGATTGGCTAAATGGGGGATAGAAACAACATTGACATGTTTCATGTGTCAAGAGGATGATGAAGACATTGATCACCTATTCTTTAATTGTTCATTCAGTGCAAGTGTATGGACCAAGTTGCTAGCATGGCAGGGAATACATAGACCTGTTTTAAAGTGGAATGAAGAAGTTCAATGGGCAATCACACACATGAAGGGTCGGAACAGTGTAGCTCAAGTATATAGGATGACTTTGGTTGGGACCATTTATTGCTTGTGGATGGAACGCAACTGCAAGATCTTTCAAAATAAACAGACATCTGAGGAGAGTATTATTAGACGTATCATTCGAGATGCACATGGAAGAGGATCTCAACATGCTAGATTAGGTGGAAGACTACAACAACTTAATGTATGTCCCTAAGCATAGAGATATTAACTAAAATGTGATGTTTGGTAGAGCTTGGGGCTGCTTGTCCATGCCTATTGGATGGTTTTGTTTTGAATTGCTCACTTTGGTAATAAAATGTTACTTACCAAAAAAAAAGTTATCTAAAACACTCCTAAACATCATGAGATCTTTCCTATCACAAATCACAATCCTTGAATCCATAAATTCAAATTCAAGGAAAGTTATGAGTCAAGTCAAGAGAAGTTCATAGAGTTTTTAAAAAGTCTTTTACAAACGTTTTAACTTTGTTTTAAGACTTAAGCTTTGAGTTGAGTAAAGAGTAAGAGTAAAGCTCACTTCATCAAAGATTATACGGGAACTAAGTATTCCAAAAGTTAAAATGTTTTTCACATTTGAGCAAGAAAGGAAACACCGATTTCCAAGAGAGCTTTTAATCTAAGTTTAGAGTAATTATCTCAAACCAAAGAAAGAGTTTTGTTTTTAAACCATATGAGCTGAGTATATTTTGAGAGTTGTATTGAGCACCGATATGGAGACGCGGGTTCATAATAACTCAAGTCTCCATAAACCATGTAGTCATCATGGGTAGAAAGGATCATACTTTTTAGATGATTCCTTAGTGCTTTTTAGCATAGACTAGTGGATCAACTTAGTTAAGACGTTTTATATGACGGCAAAGTATAAGACAGTTCTGGCAGCGTGAGCAAGACGTTGTATCACCACTTAGGCTCATAGTGGTGGTTGTCGGTTAGAGAATCTACCACATAAATTATATTACTTTATTACATGAGTAAATTGAGTTGTTATTGCATTTCTTTAACAAATTGAATTTCTACCTACTATTTTAAATGTTTTGTATAACTGCACCCTATTATTGTTGTGTACTTTGCATTTGAGTTAAGTTGTTCATGAGTTGAGTAAAGCTAAGGTAAGTGTTTCTTTCAGATTCCTTTCAAGCTTTGTTATGTTTAGTATTCCCCTCGCATACTCATACATTCAAGTACTGATGCCATTTGGCATGCATCTTTTAATGATACAGACACAGGTAACCAGGATCAACATCCAGCGCCTCGTTGATCTAGTTGAGCTAGCGCCTCGTTAATCCAGTTAAGCTAGCGCCTCATTGATCCAGTTGAGCTCAGAGTCAATTGGTGAGCCTCCTTACTATCCGGAGGACTCCTTTTACTTTGTTTTCAGTATTTCAGTTGTTAGGATGATCGGGGGTCTTGTCCCGACATCCGTCTTTGTCTTAGAGGCTTCATAGATGAGTAATTATAGTACTTTAGTCTTGTATTTCAGATGTTTTGTTATGAGACTTGAGTAGCCATTTTGGCTAGTTTGAATGTTCCCTTAAAGACATTATAAGTTTAATTCATAAGTTTCTTATTTGAGATTATTTCTTATGTTTAAGTCTTCAGTTGAGTGAGTAAGTCAGGCCAAGGGTTCGCTTGGGGGCCATCAATGGTTCTCGAGTGTCAGTCCCGCCCAGGGTATAGGCTCGGGGCGTGACATTGCGTGACATTTTGTTCCTAAAAAGAATGATTCTTCCCTTAAGCCACAATCCCTATTTATTCTTAAATTCAACAGAATAGTGGAAGGGGAAGAGGGACAAAACGTATGTGCTATCAATAGCCAATTAAGGGGCAATAGAAACCCATTAAAAGTCATTAATCATCCAAAAACATTTTTAGAGAAAATACAAAATTCATTTTTAAATCGTCAATTAACCATTAGAAACGAATTGATTTTATTTCTTAGAGGACCAATAATATTACTTCTTCTGGAACAATTTTTTTTTTCATAATCCATTAATTAATTAGGCAAATATGGACCACAAACTTATTAGAGAAAATTGTATATAATAGCAAACTATTAATTCAAATTAAATGCTATAAATATAGTTTGATTTAATTGTACCTCATAGCAAACTGTTGCTATTTCACCTCTCTTCTGGCGATTCTCGCTCGCCACTCTCATTCTCTCCCTCGCCTCTCTCGTTTTTTATACAAACGCAAGTGTATAAAGTGTGTTTGTGTTTGTATAAAGCGAGAGAAAATTGTATATATACATATATTTTCGTTCCCCTCTCTCCCCTCTCCCAGATCTCGCTCGTCACTCTCCCAGATATCGCTCTCTCACTCACCTCTCTCACTTTATACAAAAAAACACAAATTGTATAAAATGCGTTTGTGTTTGTATAAAGCGAGAGAAAATTGTATATATACATATATTTTTGTTCCCCTCTCTTCACTCTCCCAGATCTTGCTCTCTCACTCGCCTCTCTCACTTTATACAAAAACGCAAATGTATAAAATGCGTGAAAATTGTATATGTACATATATTTTCGTTCCTCTCTCCCAGATCTCGCTCGCCACTCTCCCAAATCTCGCTCGCTCACTCGCCTCTCTCACTTTATACAATTGATCTTTTTGTATATGTATACCAAAGTAGATTATACAACTGCTTTCTTTTGTGTATGTATAGCGAAATATACATATTTATGTTTGCTATGGAGCGCAATTATGCAAACTTTGCTATAGCATACAAATATGAATTTTGTGTTTGTTATATGTGAAAGTTGCTCAACTTATTAACTGATGCTTCCAATTATGATATTAATTTGTAAGTAAATTAATTATCATATCACAATAAATTACAAATTATTCCACTAAAAATATATAATTGCACTTCTCGATTTAATTTTGAAATCTATTAATACATCTTATTTAACTTCTCGTGTTAGAATTATGGACACCATCAATTAAATGAAATTTTCTATAAAATTAATTCATTAACGAATTTAGTCATTTGTTATTATACGTAACTTAATTCACATGACAGATATAAAATCCACATGCAGGGGTTTCACATGAAAACTTATAAATAATCATAATTAAGGGGTATTTTCTATCTCAAGTCCGAAACACGGTTCTATCAACTAATTATTGTTTAACTAATTGTATTAGTCATTACCCAATCTATTAAGAATATATTGACTCATAATAAAGTCTCACCTTTTAGTAGATTAAAATAATAAATCAAAATACATAAATCATAATAATTATATCAAGATTAAGAGTACATGTATGGATGAGAGGATTTGTTTATTAATATTCAAAATATAAGCAAATATCTCTATTTGGTCCTTCAATAAGAAATTTTTTATTATGTATGAGGCATGCCAAATCATACTTGTATGAGGCATTATTTGATTGACAAATGGATTGGGACCCACCTGTCAAGTGACAAAGGAGCATCTATTAATAAGTCATTTCAGCCATTTTTTTTGTTTTACACTTATTTCAATATATTTTTTGTTTTCATTTTTTAAAATGTTTTTTTAACTAATCTAATTAGTTTATGTTTTTTATTTTTTATTGTTTGTTTTCACACTTATTACAATATATTTTTTGTTTCCATTTTTTTAAATACTTTTTCTTAACTAATCTAATTAGTTTATGTTTTCCTTTTCCTTTTTTGTTTTACACTTATTTTAATATATTTTTTGTTTCCATTTTTTAAATGTTTTTTCATTCTTAACTAATCTAATTAGTTTATGTTTTTTCTTTTTTATGTAGTGAATTTTGGTTTAATTTTTTATGATCATTGTGTAAGTTTTTATTTTACTATATTAAGTTTTATGTTATTTATTCATATTTTAATAAATAGTTGTTTGTATTTAATTTTTAGTTTATAAAATCAAGATATAAGTAATTTCTTTAATTTTAACAATTATTTTTTATGAAAAGTATAAATAAAATTTGTAAAGTCGCAAAAATTCTTTTAAGGAATAAATTAATAAAATTATCATTTTTATTTATAATTCCTAAGAAATGTGTAAAAAAAGTAGATAAACAAAATATTTATTAAATTTCACCTAGCTTGAATTTCAGGAATAAAAAATATCGCATAAATTGACGGAAAGATTATGTATTTATGTAGGTGTTTATGGATATTTTTCATACTTTCCATGAATAAAATTATTGAAGTATGTAAGTGCAAAATTTGAAACGATGGTTGAAAAAGAAATCAAATAAAAAAAATAAAAAGTAAGAGAGAGGGGGAAAACGTCATAAAGGAAGAGAGGGAAAAAGAAGTTTGGGCCATTTTTTGAAATGGGAACCCAATTATCCACTTGTCAAAGAATAAATGGAGCCTCATACAAGTTTTGTCGACTACATCATATTTGTGTCTCATTCATAGTAAAAGTTTTCCCTTTAAAACATACAAAATGTACTAGCACAAGAAGTTGAAATTTTAATATTTTCATAATTAAGATTGAATTATATTTAATCTTGTGCCACAATCATCAAGATGTTTATCCAACTTCATCTTTGATCGTGAACGCTTAATTTATAACTCATAAGAATAGATAAATTTTAAGTTTCCGCGTATGAGTTAAATAACTCCATAGACAAAAATTGTCTACTACATATATAAGTAATGAATACACATATTCAGAGGCGGATCCAGGATTTGAAGGTTTTGACTGCCAAGTTATTCAAAGGGTATAAATGGATCGATTTCTTTAATTATGGGTTATGATTCTGATTATTTATCTTTTTCTAGTTTTATAGACAATCGATCGAATATACATATTTAGTAATTTTTTTTTTTTTTAGAAATTATGAGATTTAAGATATCTAATTAGTAGTACATTTTCTTTTTAGAAATAATTGTTCTTATTCTCTAAAACTTTGAGAAAGAAAAAAAAAACCACATTAAAAATCCAAACTTCTATAAACTAATTTATACAGTTACCTCAATGGGGAAAAAAAATACAGAGAAGAAAAAAAATAAAAAAGAAAGAGCTGAAGCCTGAAGCCCACTTTATTTTGCCGGTATTCTCCCAAATTATTCCCTCTTTATGACTCTTTCTCCTCTTCTGCTCTGCATTTTTTTCTCGTTCTCCATTGTTGCTGCCTTTTTTCCTTTTTAGCTAGGTTTTAATTTGGGCATCTCGACTTCAAGCTCTATATTATATAGAAATCTCAATGGATTCTCCTCTTCCTCTATTTTGATTTAGGCATCTTTCTTTATAGTCCAAAGTTCAACTTTTGAAGATGGACTATGCTACTGAATTGAGGAAATTAAACAATTGAATCTCAAATAAAAAACTCATCTCCCCACTCCTTTAGCTTGCAATCCTACTGCTGCTATTGCCTAATGACCCTAAAACAGCTACGTTGCACGGTTTAGTCTTGTTCATCATGGGATCAATCAGATCATGGTGTTGCCCTGCAACAAACAGAACTTCGTATCACGATGATGGGACACTGTCTAAATCTGACCAAGGAATTGAGAAATAATACAGGAAAACAAATCATGCCATCAAATTCCTATAATTTCCTACCTAATATAGAACTTGAAATTGAGATGCCTAAATTAAAACCTAACTAAAAGTGCTACCTCTTAAAGAGGAAGAAGAAACATCAATGGCGAACTAGAAAAACCACAGGACGAGGAGAAAGAGTTAACAAAATGGGTCAATGTTATATTTTTAGCGGGTCGAGTCAAGTGGGTGGATAACTAAATGGTTTAAATGGTATTTTTTAAAAAATAAAATTTGGTTTTTTTATATAAATAATTCATATTAGCGAATTTTAATTAAAATAACAATTTAATAAGTGATTGACTTTCTGAGAGAATAGTGGATAGTTGAGTGACTTTTGAGATAAAATTCAAAGTTGAGTGACTTTCTGAGAGAAAAATGCATAGTTAAGTGACTTTTGAATTAAAATTGAAGGTTGAGCGACTTTCTGAGAGAAAAGAGCATAGTTGAGTGACCATCTGGTCATCGGGTGTTGTGGCATTCCCTCTCTAACACGTAGATCCACCTTTGTGTATATTAACATAATGTTCTATTCAAATAAAAAATTTATTATATTAAGTAAAATGAAATAAAAGTAAATACTATAACTCAACCATATAATTAATAATACTATATCTCAACACTAGAAACCAACAAGTCAAGGTCCGTGATTCATAATTCTTCAATAATTTTCTTGTTACTAAAAATTGATGAGATAAAATTCTTGTCCAGAGGGAGAGAAATTTATTTTTTAAATAATCGAAACCAATGAGTTGAATAAACAAAAATGTGGATTCAAAGAGCGCTATAGGGTGTTTTCTACCATGATACTACCTTATCATGCACTGTGAGTCATGAAGAAATTAACTTAATAGAGTATTAAAATACTTTATTCACTTTTATTTGTCACAATTTGATCTGACACACACATTAAGAAAATAATTAATGACATAAAAATTTTAGTAAACTATCCCCTATTAAATAATGTCTTAGAAAATAATTTATAAAATAAGTATTTAATGCTGAGAAAAAAATATAAAAAAAAATATTTTTCTTTTGATATATCAAAAGTGATAAGTAAATATAAAAATTTATTTTAGAAATAACTGACAAAGTAAAAGTATACGATGAGAGTACTTCTTTTCCTTTGATTGCTTCATTAGAGAGAAGAATTTGCCTGTTGAGAACAACAAAGAATGTGGAGGCCGCAATCCAAATAGGAACTCTATGTAAACTACATCAAAATGAAAGGAATATTCTATTTACTTTTGTCAACAGTAGGCAAAGAATTCATAAAAGGATTTTTTAAAGATAAACTTTTGATATAAATAAAATTCATATATTAATGCAATTATAAATTATTCAAAGTAAGAATAAATAAACATTTTAAATAAGATTATTTTTAAATATAAAATATATCTTCTTGGGACATATTTAATAAAAAAAATACATCATATAAATAGCTAATAAGGCACGTGTAGTAAAATTGATTATCATATACTCCCTCCATTTCAAATTAATTAAATTTTTGAAATATTTTTCATTTTTCAAATTAACTTAATTGTTCAATTTTCAAGACTACTTTAGAATTTTCTTCTAATTTTACCCTTCATAAGTTAGTATTGGAATTAGTTATTAATTATTTTAATCATAAATTTGACTTAAAGGGTGTGAAACACCTCCACAATTCAATTAATTTGAAATGGAGGGAGTAATTAATAAGGGTAAAATAGAAATTTATGACTAATTTGTGTCTTAATCTTCTTTTCTTAAAAGGTGTGAAACACCTCAACAATTCAATTAATATGAAATGGAGGGAGTATTAATTATTAGTTTTGTGCCTCATGTTTATGTCACGATCCAGACCATCGTGATTGACACATACAATAACCCTCTGGTGGGAGAACCATTAATACTAATTAGCTAACCAAAGAACCAAACAACTAAGGCATTTAAGTTACGGAAGCAAGTTAAATAGCTAAAAACTGAAGTTCCCATAAACTTCCAAAAGATCTAACGACTAAACAATGCGGAAAATACGAATAGAACCTGAAAGTCAATGTACCAAAACATCTAAAGTTCAACAAGTATAAACAAGAAGGGATACAACCCCGAACTAATGAACTAACAACTAACTAGAAAAGTCCAAGTCTAAAATGTGGACATAGACGAAAGAAGAACTCATGGCAGCCCGAAAAAACTGGCTCACCCTTGAATTCGAACGATCACTGATCTTCTAAGCGAGGTCTGTCAATAGCCGCTTGAAGATGCCATGTACTCAACAAAGAAAGAGCAAGTGCAGTATCAGTACACAACCATAGTGTACTGGTGGGATCACGCGGCTATCCCACTAAGTGTAATATACATAAGTCAATACAACAATATAATCACATGCATATATCAAACGTATACAATATTATCAATATTTATGAACAATATACAGTTTCGCATTTCTAAAGATACACAATTATGTCAAATCATTGGTTCTCTCATGGAACCCAAACCCAAACTGTTAGCATACCGGAACGTGGTACCCGATCCAATGATTATGCCGGAACGTGGCAACTGATCCCATAATTATGCCAGAACGTGGCAACCGATCCAAGTTACTGTGTCCGAACGCAACACCCGATCCATTAAACAAGCCACAATCACAATCACAAAGTACATTCTCATAATCATACAATCAAGTCATGATTCATGGCATTCATCATTCGTCTATTCTCATTTACAATTAATTTGCTCAATAATGCAACATTTGCATACATACATGTATCATAATGAAGCAAAAACAAGCATACATCACACAATCATAGAATCACAATCATCACCTACCTCGAAACAAGCTTGAAACCCTAAGAAACTTGATTCTTCCCTTTCCATATTCGTTCCGCTTGTTCTTGGTCTACAAACAATCAATATAACACGGGAATCAATAAACAATCATTACTTAGCCGGATTACTAACAATTCTATCAACCCTAGAATCTAGATCATACCCATGATTCCACTACCTAAATTAGGGATTTTCCCACCATGATTCTCAGATCAAAACTCTCCCACATTGATATTTACCCATTAGATTACGTTTTATGAATCGAAAAATGGATTCGGGGAGTTAAAACCTTACCTTTAGCCTTAAATATGGTGGAAAACAGTCAAGAATCGCCTGGGGTTCATCTTCTTACTCTCAAAGTCAAAAAGTACAGAATAAAGACGTTTTGGGGTTTATTTCTGATTTAAGTCGCGTCAGGTCCGCCACAGCGGTCCTCACCCTGCTGTAGCGACCTCGCCCGGTGGCAGAAATCCCGCCCCAACAGCTTGCACGGAACTAGTAAGCAAAATTAATAATTCCAAGACCTTATTTCACAACACACCTTCAACCAACAACACTCAGAAAATATCCGTTCACGCTAAGATCCATTTCGGGAGTTCTACTCACCCAAATTCAATTCCATAAAGTCATACAAATTTTTTAACGACTTATCTATCTACTCATGTGATCAAATTTATAATTAAATCACCCAATTATTACCAGATTTCCTTAGACTTTAATGACTCCGATTTCGCCCAAATTTGGATTAGATTGGGAAATCTCAAGATACTACGAAAAAGTTTTTCGGCCCAAAATTTTACCCCATTGGATTTTCTATAACGATGGAACCTGGTTGTTACAATAGATACCAATTTACCCATCACTCGTCCCAAGTGACAAAACTTAGGGAAAACAGGCTAAAGAAGGAATGAAGTAGTACCTGAATCGACAAACAATTAGGGATACTTATCTCGCATGTCCCTCTCGATTTCCCAAATAGCTTCCTCAACTGGACGATGATTCCATTGAACTTTCACCGACTTAATCTCTTTGGTCCTCAGTTTATGCACATCACGATCTAGAATTGCAACTGGTTCCTCCTCATATTAGAGGTCCTTGTCTAACACAATTGAGTCCCACTTTATGATATAATCCCCGTCACCATGATACCTATTCAACATGGACACATGAAATACCGAATGAACTCCCGATAAATTAGGAGGTAACGCCAATTTATATGCCACTGGTCCTACACGGTCAAGAATCTAAAAGGGACCAATGTATCACAGACTTAGCTTACCTTGCTTACCAAATCACATCACCCCTTTTATGGGTGATACCTTAAGAAGAACATTCTCACCAGTCTGAAAGTCATATCTCTTACCTTATGGTTCGCATACTTTTTATGTCTACTCTGAGCTGCTAGAAGCTTAGCTTGAATACTCATCACCTTATCTTGAGCATCCTTCACTAAATCAGCCCCCAAAGGTTTCACATCTCCAGCCTCAAACCATCCTATGGGAGATCTACATCCCCTCTCATAAAGCGCCTCAATCGGTGCCATATCTATGCTGGAGTGATAACTATTATTATAAGAGAACTCACACAAAGGTAAGAATTTATCCCAATTCCCTCCAAAATCAAGCACACATACCCTCAACATGTCTTCTAACACTTTAATAATCCTCTCTGACCGTCCTTCCGTTTGTGGATGGAAGGTTGTACTAAAAGTGAGTTGTGTGCCCAATTCATCATGTAACTTTCTCCAAAACTTGGATGTGAATTGGGTACTACTGTCTAAGATGATAGAAAGGGGCTTCCCGTGCAACTTTACTATCTCTTTCACATACATCTTAGCCAATTGTTCAGCATTATAATCTATTCTTACCGAAATAAAATGGGCTGACTTAGTCAATCTATTAACCACTACCCAAATAGAATCAAACTTCCCCAAGGTCTTAGGAAGACCAACCACAAAATCCATGGCTATCCTCTCCCACTTTCATTTCGGAATTGACATTCTTTGAAGCAAACCTGCAGGCCTTTGATGTTCATACTTCACTTATTGATAATTTTGACACTTAGCCACAAACTCCGCTATATCCTTCTTCATGCCCGGCCACCAATAAATTCACTTCAAATCTCAATACATCTTGGTCACACCCGGATGAATTGAATATCGAGAACCATGAGATTCTATCAATAATTTCTAAATCAAATAATCAACTCGAGGAACGCAGATTCTTCCTTTAAAATTGAGCACACCCTCCGCATCAAGAGTGGTCTCATGTGCTTTATCAATCACCGTCTTCTTTCTAAGCTCCTCCAAATTCTCATCCTCAAATTGTTTGGCATTGATCTCCTCAATGAACGTGGCCCTAACCTCAATGCTAGCTAACACCCCACCTCTTTCTGAGATGCCTAACTACATGAACTTAGACTCCAAGGTCTGAATTTCCTTAGCCAGAGGTCGCTTGGTTACACTCAAGCAAGCTAGACTATCCATACTCACCGCTTTGAGTAACTTCATCCACATTCGATGTCTCAAATTCAGATCCTCTTGAGTGAACACATGTTGCAAACTACGATGATCAGTAAATACCTCACACTTAACACCATAGAGGTAATGTCGCCAGATCTTAAGAGCAAACACTATCGCTGGCAACTCCAAATCATGCGTTGGGAAATTCCTCTCATGCACCTTCAATTGACGTGATGCATAAGCTATAACATTCTTATCCTGCATCAACACAGCACCCAAACCAGGATGTGAAGCATCACAATAAATAATAAAATCTTTACCTTCCACCGATAATGCTAGAATAGGCTCGGTTGTTAAGAGAGTCTTGAGCTTTTGAAAGCTCTCATCACATTTTTCAGTCCATTCAAATGGTATCTCCTTTTTGGTCAAATTTATCAAGTGAGTGGCAATGGAAGCAAAATTCTTCACAAATCGACGATAGTAGTTAGCAAGCCCCACAAAACTCCTAACTTCCGTCATAGAGCTAGGCCGAACCCAATTCTTAACCGCTTCAATCTTTTGGGGATCTACCATTACCCCTTCTTTTGAAACTACATGCCCCAAAAATGCAACCGAATTCAACCAAAATTCACACTTAGAGAATTTCGTATGTAACTTTTATTTCCCAAGAACACCCAGAACAATACGAAGATGGTCTTCATGCTCTTCATCACTTCTAGAATAGACCAATATATCGTCAATAAAGACTATAACTAATGAATCAAGAAATGGTTTGAACACCCTATTTATTAAACTCATAAAAGCTGCAGGCGCATTAGTCAAACCAAAAGACATAACCAAAAATTCATAGTGCCCATAACAGGTTCTAAACGCTGTCTTGGGCACATCCTCATGCCTAATTTTCAACTGATGGTAACCCGACCTTAGATCAATATTAGAGAACACTGATGCACCTTGCAATTGGTCAAAAAGAGCATTTATTCAAGGCAAAGGGTACTTGTTTCAAATAGTGACCCTAATCAATTGTCGGTAATCTATACATATTCTCATACTACAATCATTTTTCTTAATAAAAAAATTGGAGCACCCCATGGGGAAGCATTAGGACGAATAAATCCCTTATCAAGAAGCTCTTGGATTTGAGCCTTAAGCTCTCTTAATTCCGCCGGAGCCATGCGATATGGAGGGATAGAAATGAGACGGGTACCAAGTTCTAAATCAATGCAGAAGTTTATATCCCTATCCGGAGGCATACCAGGCAAATCATTAGGAAACATTTCTCTAAATTCTGACACCACCGGAATAGACTCAATAGATGGAGATTCAACCTCAACATCCCAAATATGAGCCAAATAAGCCAAACAACCCTGCTCTACCAGTTTACTAGCCCGAATAGAGGATATGATCTTAGCTTGTTTAGGCTTGTACACCCCGTCCCACACTAACTTTTCTCTTCTCGAAATTTCTAGAGTTACAGACTTAGTGTTACAATTAAGCACAACATAATAGGAGGATAACCAAGTCATGCATATGATTACATCAAAGTTAGTCATATCCAAAATCACCAAATCAGTCCAAGTCTGAAAACCCTTAAACAAAATAGGACAAGCACGATAGACATGGGTGACTATGGCACTTTCCAACTGGGGTAGAAACATGAATAGGGGAATCAAGTATATCACAAATCATAGAAAATTCTGAGGAAAATCGTACAGATACATATAAATAAGTAGAACCCAGATCAAATAACACATTAGCCATCTGGTCACTGACAAGAATAGTACCTGTGATCACTGCGTCAGACGCCTCTGCCACATTTATGCCCGAAAAGGCATAACACTGAGCCCTATCATCTTGACGAGCTACTTCCCTGCCTGGTTGCGTTGTACCTATGCATGCGTTACCATTTTCTTTACCCCTACGGCCTCGCTGATTACCTCATCGCCCACCTTGTGGACACCCTCGACCATTATTACCATTTTCCGCGGGTACCACTACTCTAGTCTGCTGCTGTGCGAAATCCAACACACATGGGTGGGGACAATCTCTCCTCATATGTCCAGGTTCTCCACAATTATAGCAAGTACGATCAAAAGATGGTTTGTCGCCCGTCGAAGGCGCGACTCCCTGGCTATCCTGAATCAAATTATGAGGTGGAGTTCATGAGTAGTTACCTGTAGAGGCGGTCATGGCGGACTAAATTGGCCTGCTGCAAGTGTTGGCCTCCCTGGCCCTTTGGAATTAGAACCTTGAAAGTTACATGAGTTCTTGGCCCTTTTTGCCAATGCCTTAGCCTGACCGTCTCGCCTCACCCCCTTTACTTTCTTAACAAAGTATGTTACCTCATTAAAGCTCCTGTCTACAGAGGTCATATGAACAAATAATACATGCAATTCAGAGTTTTGTCCCCTAATAAATAAACAGATCCTCTATTTCTCAGTAGTCACCAATTAAGTGGCATATCTAGACAAAGTATGGAACTTGGCCTCACAAGCAGCCACAGACATACCACCTTGCTCCAAAGCCATTAACTCATCCTTCTTGGGATCTCTCAAAGTTCTAGGCACATATTTCTCTAAAAACAGAGCATGAAACTGGGTCCAAAAGAGTGGGGGTAAAGTTGAAGATATGCACTCCACATAAGCTCTCCACCACTGCTTAGCCTCACCTTGAAGTTGAAAAGTCACGAACTCAACCCCATGTTGATGGACAATTCCCAACTTATGAAGCCTCTCATAGTAGTCTAAGATAAATTCATAAGCATCCTCACTATCAGAACCAAGAAATACAGGAGGCTTTAGCATAAAAAACTTAGTCAACATTTCATGCTCATTACCAGTCATATCAGAGCCCAACAAAGGACGGAAGAAAACATCATTAGCTCCAATCCCACCCACCTTAGGCATAGTGATAGCAATAGAAAGCATCAGAAACTTAGTCAACATTTCATGCCCATTACCAGTTATAACAGAACCCAACAAAGGATGGAAGAAAACATCATTAGCTCCAGTCCCACCCACCTTAGGCGTAGTGATAGCAATAGGGGGATTGGTGGGAGCTTAAGTTGCTTAAACAGATGGAAGCACTCTAGGACCAACCAACTCTTTCAAGAATGACATGATATGTTGGGCTAACACTGGGTCTATATCTCTAGTCTCAGCCTGTAGCTCTTCCTCTTGTCCAACCTCCTCAACATTTTCAACCTCAATATTCTCTTCTATATCTTCATGATGCACATGAAGGGTCTCATTTTTTGGAGCATTTTCAACCGGTGATCCATCCCCAGCAGGCGTCACTCTTCCTCGTCCTCTACCCCTAGCTCTTCCTCTACCCCTGCCTCAATTGCGACCTCTCGCTGCAGATTCCTCAGCTGGAGCATTGATGAGAGCTACGGACCTGACGCCGTTGAATCTAGTATTAACCATTTACGGACAGAAGAGTGAAAGGGGTTAGATACCAATTTGAATCGCCAGATACCAATTGGAATCAAGTTATAGCATGAAAGGAGACAAGAGAAAGCAGAGAGATTTCCTAAAGTCCTATAGCCTGTCGAAGAAAAGTACAAATGTCTCCATACCGTTCCGCAAGACTCTACTAAAATCGTTTTGGTACATCAATATCAAAGAACGTCCAAGTCCGAAATATGCACATAGACGAAAGAAGAACTCATGGCAACCCAAAAGAATTGGTTCACCCTTGAATTCGAACGATCATTGATCTTCTAAGCGAGGTCTGTCAATAGGCGCCTGAAGATGCCATGTACTCAACAAAGAAAGAGCAAGTGCAGTATCAGTACACAACCATAGTGTACTGGTAGGATCACTTGGCTATCCCACTAAGTTTAATATACATAAGTCAATACAACAATATAATCACATTTATATATCGAACGTATACAATATTATCAACATTTACGAACAATAGACAGTTTCACATTTCTCAAGATACACAATTATATCAAATCATTGGTGCTCTCATGAAACCCAAATCCAAATTGTTAGCATACCGGAACGTGGTACCCGATCCAATGATTATGCCGGAACGTGGCAACTGATCCCATAATTATGCCGGAACGTGGCAATCGATCCAAGTTAGTGTGTTGGAACGCAACACCCGATCCATTCAACAAGCCACAATCACAATCACAAAGTACATTCTCATAATCATACAATCAAGTCATGATTCATGGCATTCATCATTCGTTTATTTTCATTTACAATTAATGTGATCAATAATGCAACATTCGCATACATATATGTATCATAATGAAGCAAGAACAAACATATATTACACAATCATAAAATCACAACCATCACCTACCTCGAAACAAGCTTGAAACCCCAAAAAACTTGATTCTTCCCTTTTCGGATTCATTTCGCTTGTTTTTGGTCTACAAACAATCAATATAACACGAAAATCAATAAACAATCATTAATTATCCGAATTACTAATAATTCTATCAACCCTAGATCATACCCATGATTCCACTACCCAAATTAGGGCTTTTCACACTATAATTCTCAAATCAAAACTCTCCCCCATCGATAGTTATCCATTAGATTACGTTCTACGGATCGAAAAATTGACTAGGGGAGTTAAAACCTTACCTTTAGCCTTAAAGATGGTGGAAAACTGTTAAGAATCGCCTGAGGTTCGTCTCGTTACTCTCAAAGTCAAAAAGTGCAGAATAAAGACGTTTTGGGGTTTATTTTCGACTTAAGTCGCATCGGGCCCGCCACAACGGTCCTCACTCCGCTACAGCGGCCTCGCCCTGGCGGCAGAAATCCCGCCCCAGTGGCTTGCACGGAACCAGTGAGTAAAATTAATAATTCCAAGACTCCATTTCACAACACACCTTTAACCAACGACACTCAAAAAATACATCTTCACGCTAAGATCTATTTCAGGAGTTCTACTCACCCGAATTCAATTCCGTAAAGTCGTACGGATTTCTTAACGACTTATCTATCTACTCATGTGATCAAATTCATAATTAAATCACTCAATTGTTACAAAATTTCCCTAAACTTTAATGACTCTGATTTCGCCCAAATCTGGACTAGGTTGGGAAATCTCAAGATACTACGGAACCCGATCATTACAGTTTATGAAAAAAATTACTTAATTTTAAGTTTTAAAAAATCTATATGTATCATATATATATAGAGAGAGAGAGAGAGACAAGGTGATGTGACACCACTCTATAGCCTCCATTCCTATTTATCTTTTTTCTTCTTTTTTGGGCTTTTTTTTTTCATTTCTTTCATTAAATAATTTGTTTATTAATTAAAAAATTCAATCATATTTACTCTTCTAATTATATCTAATAAGTTACAACAAAACCTCCATCTATTTACATTCCCTACTTAAATAATATGTCTCTTCAACTTATTTCTAATTATTCTTATGGTTTACACAATCTATAAATAACAATTATCAATGTTCAACGTTCATTTTCATTTTCATTTTCTCATTCTTTCTTTTTATTAGTATAGTTTTTTCCTCTTTTTATTTTTTTTTCTTCATCTTTTTTATCAATCATGTACTTAATAATGTCACCATATGGTCTTCATTTTGATAAAGATCATATATATATTCTTCAAGAATAATCACATGGATGTTCACATTAGTTTGGTACAAGTTCATCAAAATGAAGAAGGAAGATTTCATCATGAAGATGGTCATATTAGCACAAAAGTTTGAATGATTTCCAAATATTTTGAAGACTCATTCATGTATTGTTTGATTTCAATTAATATTATTCTATTCTTTTTTATTTTATTTTGATTAGATATATAATTTCATGTTATTCAACAAAAATTAAATTATGAAACTCTACTAATCATCATATTAGAAATCTCAATTAGCATTTTTTACTCATTTTACTTTGCTCTTCTTCTTATTATTATTATGTGAATGAATGAAGATGAAACATGCGATTTTATTTTTGTGTATATCTGTTTGTTAAGTTCTAATTAATATTTTAATTTTTGTCATAGTTGGAAAATATAATATTACACATGATACATTTCTCATACCTATTGCATATTGCTGCCCCTAAAAATATATGATATGATTTGTCATATTAAAAAATAGTCACAAAAATAAATTAATAAATTATTTTTTTAGTATTTTTAAAACTTTTAATTGATAAACAAATTATTTAATGAAAAGAATGAAAGAAACAATTTTCCCTTAGTCACATTAATTATATTAAAACTAAAAAAATGTTATTTCTTTAACTTCTCTTAATTATTGTAAATGAGAAACATAAAAAAAGTGATGTGACATTTATCTTTTGTCTCCTTTTTTGAACTTTTTTCTTATTTAAATTAATTGTTTTTTTGTAAAAGTAGTTTACTTAATTAAATACGAACAATTAATTATTAATGAAAGAACATTTACAACAAAAAAAACTCTTCACATACTAATTTATTAGGAGTAACTATCCATAACTCACACTTTCTAATTTCCACTCTTAATAAATTAATTTTCCATTTTATTTTATTTTTTTAACCTTCTTCTAATTATAAATTTTAAAATAACAATTTTTTTAAAGAATATTTTAAGTTATTTTCTCTTAATTATTTAATTACAATCAATATATCTATCTATATATAAAGTTAAAATATTATATATAAACAAGATAATGTGGTACCTTTCTATATTTATCTTTTTTCTAAACTTTTTAGCATTTTCTTTATTTTTTTCACCGGTGTGATATTTTTAAAAATAATTACTCAATAGTATTATTCTCCATAATTCACATTTCTTGATCTCTGTAACTTCTATTTTTAATTGGTAATTAAAAATATTCATGACTTCAAAACCTTTCATGTGGATCACCCCCTAAATTAATTAATGTGCAAGTTATGTATTTTATCTTATCTTACTTAGTTGCTACAAGTAACAATTTTAAACTGAGGAGATTTTCTATAGAGTTTTGTATTTTATTAGCATTATTTTTTTATATATATATTATATATATTTATAAGAGTATACTAATAGTTTTGGTATATTGCCATCGTTTTTTTTTCCGTTTATGTTGCTATTTTTTTTATCTTGAATGTTTGATTTCATATTAGATTCACGCTAGATTAAAAAAATTAAGTATAGTATATTATTAATTGAATAATGCAAATATGATATTCCTATTCGATTACTTGTGTAGTGTTGATATGATATCTCAATATACTGGAGATGATTTTCACCAAAATAAAAATCTACCGTTTATTATTTTACAAGCAACAGATTCTAAAAGATGTAAATTTTTTAGATAAAAGAATATGGTAAACATGACTTGAAATTAGTGATATATTTCCACTCTAGGAATTTTAGTAATATATATATATAACGTGTTAAAAAAGTTAGAGAATGTAAATTCTGAATTTTATTAAATTATTGTTTATCTATTTATTTAGAGTAACTTTTTTCATAATTTTTTTATGAACACCGTGAAATATAACTCCATCCTAAAAATATAATTTATAATTTATTGAAGACACACAAACAGAAAGCAAATTTTCTTGAAATTATTTTTCTTTCCTTACACGTTTTTAAAGATAACATATCAAATAGATTATACGAAATCAACTATATTTAAAGTACTAAAAGCATAGGTAGTGGATTATAAGTTGAAATATAATTTATTGGGTTCAATGGTAATAATATTTGACTCAAAATATTTTTAAAAAAATTATTCATAAATCTAATGAGATTCGCGCGAAACGCGGATGTGTTTACTAGTATATTAATAAAGCTGAAAATGAATATGTTGATGTGGCATGCCCCGATGGCCACTATCACTATTTATCTTTTTTTCTCAGAATTTTGAAGTTTTTCCTTACTATTTGTATTTATTATATTTTCTTAATTCTTAAATTTCTGATCTCCAATATTAAATATATGTACATCTCTTTCTTTATTATTTGAATTTATTACATTTCCTTAAATTCCTCTCTTATATATAGATTCTTACTAATTTTGTCCAAAAGAGAGAATTTTACGTATTCAATTTATATCTTCTTTTCTTCCTTCTTTTGCGCTTTTTCAATTTGGACGTTTCTGCCATTTATATCATTTACCCTCATTTTATTCAATTTAATTCTTGTTTTTACAAATTCAAAAGTCACAAACTTTTCGTTTAATTAAATGCAGTAGTTCCAATTCATATAAATTTTAAAATTAGATAAAGAAAATTGACTTAGCACCTTTCTTTGACCAAATATCATATATTTATTTATTTTTGCCTATTTTTTAAGTTTTTATCTCATTTCTTTAATTAATAATTTAATATAATATTCATAAATTAATTTAAAAAATAGTCTCCTTTATTGTTGTTACCGTTACAGCCTTTCATAATTCATATTTATGGACAATTACAATTTTTCATAATAATACATATTTATGAAGGGTAAAGAATTTCTAAGGTCTTTTACAATTGGAATTATAAATAATTTATATTTTATAGATACAAGCATACATAGATGCAGAATGGATGGAAGATATATATGTATGTTATTGTCTTCTTTAATCTTTATTTTCTTTCATACCTTTCTCTTCTTTTGGTTTCATTTTTATTATTAATGATATTGTTAATATATGAAGATTACCAAGTACTTAAATTATTGATGATGTGGTTTTACCTTTTACTTTGTATTTACAGGAATTTTTAGAATTATGCAAAGGTATGTTTTAGTCGTTTTAATGATATTGTTAATACATGAAGATTAGCAAGTAGTTAAATTATTGATGATGTGATTTTATCTTTCACTTTGTATAAGCAGGAATTTTTAGAATGATGTGAAGGTATGTTTTGTCGTTTTATTTTTTCTTTATTTCCTATAATACATTTATCTTCTCTTTTTTATTAGTAATGGATGACATTACAAATACGTGAAGATTAGCATGTAGTTAATTTTATTGATGATGTGAATTTATTTGCTTGATAGTCGTAGAAAATTTCAAATTTAATTATTATATTACAACAGCATTTTGATTAAGACTTTGTTTTCAAGATATACAAAGAGTTTATTAAAATTGGGTGTAGTATCTAATTATTAGATTGTTTTTATAATTTATTGTTAAATTTTGAACATATGATTTTGTGATGTTGCATATCTAATCAATTGAATTCAGACGAAACTTTCACTTGATCTCAAAAATATTTTCTTAAGAATCAAGAAGGATTAAACAAATGAACTGATTAAATGTTTACCATATTTATTGATAATGAGTAAAAAGACGTTTTATTCGGCATGCACAGCTCTATAAAAAAAATTAGGAATGGTATTATCTAATCTTATTGATAATTTGTTACCTAGATAGCAATAGATGATTGACTATATAATATCCTAGACGTGTATTAGTAATAAGCTAAAATATAATATTCCTTGTACGTATAATATCATTCATTCATCTTTTTCACTTATATATTATGCATTTTCTTAATATAACACATAAATATCTTGTTCAGTTTTCAAGACTACTTTTAGAGTATTCTTCCAATTTTATCCTTCATTAGTTAGTATTGAAATTAGTGATTAATTAATATTTAGTTATTTTAATCATAAATTTGACAATAATTAATAAGGATAAAAATGGAAAACTATGTTCAATTTATGTCTTAATCTACTTTTTTAAAAGGGTGTGAAACACCTCAAAAATTAAATTAATATGGAATGGAGGTACCTTTTATAATCATGGCCCTTAAAATAAATGAATAAAATGAAGGCTATTGAATAGTGATCAACTTGTGGGAGTGAAAATCGATAAGAGATCGGAAGATTGCACATTTATTTCATAATTTTTTCTTTTAGTCTTTAATAATTATGACCGTAAGAATGATGTTGCATTATTTATTTATTTTTATATATCTCTCTTTATGATTTTTCTTTATTTTATATTTCATATAAATTTCTAATTGACTTAAGTTTATAAATTATTTTGGCTCAAAATAGTAATTTATGCTCCTGTTGAAGGTCTCTACTAACTAACCATTTTTCTTATAGATTGATAGAGAGATTGTAATATTTAATTTTAAAAAATAATAGTTTATCATCTTTTATCATCGCGTGAAGCGCTGACAAGTTTACTAGTTATAAATTTTTTGACTAACCATATGACAAGCGAGAGAGAGTGTGTGTGTAGCGAAATACTCCCTTCGTATCATTTTACTTGTCAGCTTTGCTAGATGGCTTAAAATATTTCCAACGATAGTTGTCCACTATATTATTTTGGAATGTTTAATAATATTGTTTACTTTGCGAAATCTATGTATAATTTTATATTTAAATTTTTTATTTTATTCTTATAATTAATTATAGTCATTTCTTTGTTACATTTTTCAAGACATTATATTTATTATATTCAAAGGATGATAGTAAAATTACCCTTCTATTTATAATTTCTTAAGAAATCTGCAAAATCTATAGTGGACAAGTATTATTGAACAAAGTGGGTAATTGTTATCTTAAAAAAATCAAGATAAAATTAAGTACATTCTTCTAGTTTATACCCTTAGTAATAACTACTTCCTCTAGTTCATACTTCCTCGATCCAATAATAGTTGTCCACTATACTATTTTAGGATGTCCAACAATACTTGTTTACTTTATGAAATCAATGGATAATTTTACACTTAATTCCTAATTTACCCTTATAATAAATTATAGTCATTTCCCTTATTACATTTTCCAAGACATTATATTTATTATATTCAAAAGATGATATAGTAAAATTACCCTTCTATTTATAGTTTTTTAAGAAGTGTGTAAAATTAATAGTGGACAAGTCTTGTTGAACAGAGGGAGTATTAACTTAATTTGTGAGACAATGCACATCCACTAAGAAAAAAATTTAAAACATAAATTAAACATCACTTTCCACTTTGCTCTTTAATTATTCTCAAACTATTACTCCCTCCGTCCAACAATAGTTGTCCACTATACTATTTTGAGATGTCCAACAACACTTGTCCACTATACTATTTTGAGATGTCCAACAACACTTGTCCACTTTATGAAATCAGTGGATAATTTTACACTTAGTTCCTAATTTACCCTTATCATTGATTGTAGTTATTTCCTTATTATAGTTTTCAAGACATTGAAATTATTATATTCAAAGGGTGATATAGTAAAATTACCCTTCTATTTATAGTTTTTTAAGAAGTGTGCAAAGTCAATAGTGGACAAATATTGTTGGATAGAGGGAGTAGTAAAATTATTCTTCTATTTATAGTTTCTTAAGGGGTGTGTCAAGTCAATAGTGAACAACTATTGTTGGACAGAGGGAGTATTAGCTTAAAAATGAGCAATTAACTCTCTTCAAAGTAAAATTATACTCCCTCTGTTCCAAATTACTTGTCCACTTTTGAATTGACACACCTATTAAGAAAACAATGATTTACATAGTGAGTTTACCATTTTACCCCTATTAATTATGAAGTGGATGAATCAAAATTTAAGATTTTCAAGAAGTTCTATCTTTTTCAAAATAATGAATAGAGAGTATAATACGTAAAAAAAAATTGCCGATCCTCTCTTGATTTGTCAAAATGAACAAGTAATTAGAGACAACTAAAAAAGAAAAAGTGAACAAATAATTAGGAATAGAGGGAGTAAATATGAGTAATTAACTCTCTTAAACCTTTCATCTAGAAAATGTAAATGCCGAGAAAAAAAAAATCAACAACTTCTTTTAACATTGAACAATCAACTTAACATGGTAAAAGGTTGAAAATTTCAATTATTTTGGACTAGGGGAGGTATTTTTGAAGATTTCAATTATTTTGGACTAAGGGAGGTATTTTTGAAGATTTCAATTATTTTGGACTAGGGAGGTATTTTTTGAACCACGCATACTCCAATATTGTGATGATTTAAATTAACTTTCTTTTAATTTAATTAAGAGATATTAAAGAGAGACTATTTAAAAGAGAGATTAACATTTGAATAATTAAAAATAATTTCTTTAGTCCTTATTAAGTGAACCATTAGAGATATGATATACAATTTTTAAAAATATGTTTAAAGACATAAATTAAAAATTATTTTCCACTAGTATTATTCTTTGAATTATTCTGAAATTGTTCCCCTAGAAAATACAAAGTATGTAAGAACTCCATTAAATGAATGGTAGATATAGAAAAAAGTTCTTAACAATTTCTTTACTTATTTTGAAATATGAAAAAAAACTCAACGACAATTCATTTAATACGAACTAGATGATACTCCATCTATTTCATATTAACTGAATTTTTGAGATTTTTTTCATTGTTCAAAATAATTGAATTGTTCAAAGTTCAAGATAAAATTTGATTTTTTTCATATTTCCCAATGAAATTTTTATATTTTCTACGAGATAAATTGTATTACTTATAAAGTTATATTTATGATTTCAAAAAGGATCAATAATAAAAAAATATAATTTAAATTATTTTCTTAATAGATGTGCATTGCCTTAACAAATTCAAATAGATTAAAGAGAGAGTACTAAATAAGAATATGATAGTCAAAACACATACTCCCTCTAAACCATTTCACTAATTGCTGTTTTCCCATTTTGTTCTTAGGGGTCGTTTGGTACAAACATTGATAACGCTAAGATTAGTAATGCAGGGATTAGTAATGAAGGAATTAATAATGCAGGGATTATTTTTTGTCATATGTTTGGTTCATTGCTTCCCACTTAATCTTGTGTTTGATTTAAAACTGTACAAAAAAAATTCCTATTATACCCTTGTGTTATTATGAGATTGTTTATTTTATGTAATTGGGTCAAGGTAGATAACCGTCGGATAATTTTTTATTTTTTTTTGTAGAAATTTTTGTTCCATTTAACTAGTTAAGTTATAAAAATTGCTATTAATTTTAAGGTGTGATGTACTACTAAGGTGATCCTTGATGATAAAGTGTATTTCTAATTTTTTGTTGGTCAAATATATCTTAAACTTAACATAAATTTAAGACTACTTAAATAGTTCAATACCTAAAGCTTGTTACAAAAAAAAAAAACAAATAGTTCAAGTGATTAATTGACAAATTACATTTAAAAAAATGAAGAAAAAATTATTAATAAAATCATTAAATTACACTAAACATATTTGGATAATTAAAAAGAACATTTATAACCATTCCAATATAAATAAAAAGGAAATCAAATTACAAAAGAAATTTAGAAAAAAAAAATAAGGGGATAGTTTAGTCATTTAGGGGTCTTTTCCAAGGTTTGTTAAACCTTGAATTAGTTATCCCTCCATTTTTTAGGGATAAAATAAGACCCATATGGTGGATAAACAATCCATGGATTAAATTAAATAAAGTAACCAAACAAGGTATTATATGAACTAAATTTTAATCCATGAACTATTCTATTTAATACCGCCTACCAAACGGATCTAGTACATTAATAATTATTCTTGAAAGTAATAAATATAGAATTATTAGCATTTAAAATTTAAGTAAAGAGTATATATACATACTCTAATATAGTAGAAAAAAATATTTGTCAAAGAAAAATTGATATTTAAAATAGTTAAATATAATAAATAAAATATATAATTTTTTATAAATAAAAATTTTGACAAATAAAATAAATTTGAAATAAATAATTTTAAAAGGGATGTAAAATGGCTGGAGAGTACAAACAATCCCATTATTTTTGTGAAGGTACACAAAACTTTCAATATCCATAAAGAATGAGCACAGCAAACATCAATTTTCTAAGCCTTTCTATCTTTGAGGCGGTGAGCTGCCTCGTAACAGGCAATTACTTTTTGTGTTTTATTTATATGTCGTCTTTTATTAAAGATATATGATTTTTAATATTTGTAATTTTATAAAATTAATATAAAAATGGTATTATTTTTCTAATTTTATCCTTAAGAATTATTAGTTTTGAAAGTATGAATTTGATCGGCATAGAAAAACTAAATGATTAATTAAAAATAAGTTAATTTATATTTATTTATTAAAATTTAACTTTAACAGAATACTAAATAAAGTAATGATAAATTTACATAATTTCTTAAGAAATATGAAAATTTAAAATAGTGATATATAAATATAGAAATTTAAGTTCAAAATGAAAAAATAAGATATAATCTACGTTACACCTAGGATAAATCTTAGATATAAAGTTGGCGCAAATAGTATTTTTAGATTTGATAAGAAATGGAGGTGAAAAGAATTGCTTTGACCTACTGACTGACTCCTGTTGCAAAGTATGAATGTTGATACAAAAGCTGAAATTCTTTTTAGCAGCTAGCAAAAGATTTCAGAATTAGCATTATTTATTTTATCCGGGTGAAGTATAAAGTATAATATTTTCAAAATAAAATATAAAATTATTTTATTATGTATTTGGTTTGAATTATTAAGTAGTCATTAAATTATTTATCCTGTTATTTATATCAAGTGATGAGATAAGTTATCTCATATATATGGTGAGAAGTCTTCGAAGAACTTATTTTTGAAATAATTAATTACAAGTTAACTTGTTTCCAACCAAATAACTTTTTAAAGTATAAATATCTTTTGGGCCTAGTACATTTATAAATAGGGTAAATTAAGTGAGTGGGCTCATTATTTAATTTTTTTAATTTTAAGTTTTAATATTGTCTATGTTAACACCATTATGAAGGTTGGAAGACACACTTTAAATCATCCAAAAAAAGGGATAAAGTTAGTGAATTTCTCTGCATACTTAAGAGGACAATTAGACTATGAAACTAGGTATCCATTCATCGCCTGAGGATTTTCGACAATCAATTAAGTGAGTCAATCCATTATTTAATTTTAAGTTTTAATATTGTCTGTATTAACACATTATGAAGGTTGGGAGATACACTTTACATCGTCTAAAAAATAAATACGATTAGTGAAATTCTCTACATACTTAAAGAGGATAGTTAGATTGTGTGAGAATTTCTGACGATCAATAAGTCAAATAGTGATAATTGCAGACGATCCACTTCCGCAAGGAGAAAATTTGTAATCTTCTAACATATTGCAACATAAAGGCTTTTCAACTTAAGCCGTTTTTTCTTGTTAAAAGTGTTGTCCAACCTTTAATGACTCAACAAATTAAAGTCCCCATGAGTCATTGGTTTAAGCAGAATATTTATGATTGAAAATCTCAAAATGGAATTTTGATCCCTGTTCTTTTCTATTTCGTTGATTTGTGAATTTCTGTTTTGATTCCTTCCGCAATTTTAAAATAATTTTGATTTCGCATCAATTTGAATAAGAGTTGCTTCTAATTCAGTCCAATTCATAAGAATTTTTTTGATGGATTCGAGAATTAGATTAATGAAGAATACTGAAAATAGTGAGAATGCTTTACCTAGCGAAGGAATCAACATTGATACAAGGAGTGCTCTATATGTATATTTTGATGGAGTAGGATATCGATCCTGGAGAAAAGGAGTCCTACGAGCCCTATCTATCTGTTGATTAGGATGCATTGACGGAAGCTGTGGAAATTCATCTTTGTTTCATTAATGGCAAAAATGTGAATTTGAAACTCATTAACTAAAAAAATCTCAGACAACGTAGAGTATGTTAATGACTGTGGAAAGAGTTGGAGGATATGTATGATCAAATCAATAGTGCCAAACTATATCAAATTCAGAAGGATCTCACTCAATGAGTCTTACAAGGATGAAAAAGTTTAAGAAAAAAACTTACTGCTTTGAGTTTGAAAAATCACTACAACTACTGCTTGTGCGTGCATATGCGGTGCTAAGGACAATATGCACAAGAACATGATAGACGTTTGATTCAATTTCTCATGGGATAGAATGACGTGATCAGAGGTAATATCCACATGATGAATCCACTTCCTTCAATGGCACATGCTTTCTCCTTACTAATTTAAGAGGCGAAACAAAGGGAGTTTAGACCTACTAGTCGAATGTCCATGGAATCATCTTCTTTGAATGTGAACACCTTCAATAATAATGTAAGGGAAAGGATCTTTAGAATAAGTTTTCAGAATAACAACTATGCAAGAGGCAGCAACATCAACTCAGGGAACAATAACAAATATGCAGGGAACAATTATTACTCAGGAAGCAGTAGCAATTGGAATGATATGGTTTGTAATTTTCATAAAAGGCTAGACAGGGACAAGTGCTACAAAATAACCAACTATAAGTAAAATAACAACCACAACTTTAAAAGCAAGAAGATTATAACTAATGTACATGGTGTGCCAAATGACATGATATCTGCTCATGGAGAAGAACATTCACAGAGATATAACCACCAAAATGCTAGCATCCCAGTATGGACAAATCATGAATCTATTACAACAGTTTTAGTTATAGAATGTAGGGGATGATCCAAACACCTCAAATGTGAATGCTAAAAACTTTACAGGTATTGTAGTTTTCTCCTCATCTATTAATTTTGACAAACCCTCATATAAATGTTTTGAATCAAGTGCTGATTTATGGATCATAGACTCAGGGGCATCAAACCATATGACTTTCAATAGAAAATTCCTGACTAACATTAAAACTTTACCCTATCCTATATTAGTTTCTCTTTCAAATGGGTGCATAGTTAAAGTAACAAAATTTTGTGATGTAGCAATCACTCCCAAGATCACTATACACAAAATATTATATGCATATTCTTTAAGTACAATTTAATAGCACTTCATTCATTAGCTCTTTGCATGAGTTGCATACTCTTGTTCACTAATGCATTATGTATATTACATGCCCATTGGTGATTGGTAATAGCAATGATGGATTCTACTTCCTATGTTCCAAATGATTGAAGAATTCAAATGATATCACTTCTACTGGTTGTTGTCTTTCTAATGTCAGTTATTTTTTTGTATGTCTGTTGTAGAAAATGTAGATTTATTGTGGCACAACAAACTTGGTCATGTATCTTTTGTCAAATTGAGGAATATCTCCACTCCCAGCAACCTTTTCCACAAAACAACCTTTCTTATGCAATATATGTCCCGTGGCAAGACAAGTTAGGTTACAATTTAGCCAAAGTACTAGCGACACCGAAGCAATATTTAAGCTTCTCCATGTTAACTTACGAGGACCATATCATGTAGACACCCATGATAATTATATCACTCTTGTAGATGATTATAACAGATCTACTTGCGCACATCCAAAAAACAATGCTTCTATGTCTTGAAAACCGTCACAAATATGATAGAAATCAGTTCCATATCATTGTCAAAAGCATCAGATCAGATAATGGCCTGGAATTTACTAATATTGAAGCAAACCAATTCTTTCAAACTAAAGGTATCATCCATTAAAAAAGTTGTCCATATACACCATAACAAAATAGTGTAGTGGAGAAAAAACATAGATATCTCTTGGAGACAACAAGAGCCCTCTTATTCGGCCAGTTCAAATTACCCTCAAAGTATTGGGGATCGGAGAATGCATCCTAACAGCAGCCCATCTCATAAATAGACTACCTTCAAACTACCTCAAGAACAAATGTCCTTATGAAATACTATATAATAGAAAACCATATTATGCCAACTTAAATAATTTGGATGCACTATATCCAAAGTTCATAGAGATAAGTTTCAGCCCAGAACCACTCCTCACATCCTTGTGGGATATCCCTTTGAACAAAAAGGTTACAAGCTAGTGAGTCTTGCCACTAAGAAAGTACATGTCTCCAGAGATGTCATATTTTCATGAGGAATTTTTTCCTTTTACTTTATCCTCAACAAAGTGTACTTTTACTTCTATTCTCACGTTTATCCCAAATACTGATTTTATTGATTGTACTGAATTTGTAATAATGAGATTGTTACAAATACTGATATGTTTCCACACTCAGACACACCATTAGTTGACTACCATCCATTCCCATCTCCCACTTCAACCACCACTAATCTTGATGTAGTAATGCAGAAGAGATCTCAGAGGGAAAAAAAAGTCCCTCACCACTTACAAGACTACATTTTTTTCATTCTTACTTCAAAAACCCTGTCACCACTACACAACCTCATCCTACCAACACCAACCTTTCACTTAGTTCCTGATTCACTAAACACCACCATGTCCATCATGATCGATGTCATTACATCCAATAGTTAAGAACTAGTTGAAAATATTTGTCATGATAGTGAACCATCTTCATATGAAGAGGCATACTTAAGTCCTGCTTGGTAGAAGGCCATGGCATTAGAATTTGAGGCACTAATTATTAACAACACTTGGAATCTTGTTAAGCTACCAATAGACAAGAAAGCAATTGGCTGCAAGTGAGTGTATTAGGTTAAGCACAAGACATATGGTAGCATAGAAATATTTACGGCCAGATTAGTAGTCAAAGGCTACACTCAGCAAGTCTGCATAGACTATACCGAAACATATTCCTCTATAGTCAAAATGACTACTATGAGAACCTTAATAGCATGTGCTGTCAAGACGGGCTGGGATATGTTTCAGCTTGATGTCAATAATGTCTTCCTCCATGAAAAATTCTATATGAAGCCACCTCAAGGACTTGATGTACATGACTCCAATCTAGTCTGCAAACTTAACAAGTCTCTTTATGGTTTCAAACAGGCAAGCAAACATTGGTATGCTAAGTTAACTAAAGCTTTGTCTACCGGGGGCTACACACACTCACATCNGGGGGCTAGGCCTTACCTTACTAATCCTAATGAAGTGTCTACTACCTAACAAGCATGAAGAAAATAAGAGCTAGAGAGAACTAAGTATTTTCTGATCACCACAGAGTTTGTAATACACTCCATGATGATATTACAAATGAAGATGCTTAAATAATGTAAAAATACGCCAATNCTATAGTCAAAATGACTACTATGAGAACCTTAATAGCATGTGCTGTCAAGACGGGCTGGGATATGTTTCAGCTTGATGTCAATAATGTCTTCCTCCATGAAAAATTCTATATGAAGCCACCTCAAGGACTTGATGTACATGACTCCAATCTAGTCTGCAAACTTAACAAGTCTCTTTATGGTTTCAAACAGGCAAGCAGACAATGGTATGCTAAGTTAACTAAAGCTTTGTCTACCGGGGGCTACACACACTCACATCATGACTACTCATTATTTTCCAAGAAATCTAGTCCCCTAATGGTCTTTGTGGCAGTATATGATATTATCTTGACCAGCACTGATGCAATTGAGATCACTCTACTTAAGGCTTTTCTGGACAGTACATTCAAAGTCAAAGATCTTGATAGACTACACTATTCATTACAAGAAAACTAGGGAAGTTACTTAGGGATTTTGTTCGCAGATTATTCCTGCGGATTTTCATGGCAAAATCTGAAATTCCCAAATTCTAGAATATATTACCTGCGAAAACTATTTTCCCAAGAACATTCGTGGTTAAATTTGGCGCCATTTTGCATAAAATTATTACCTAGGAAATTATGTGGAAAATTTATCCGCAAAAATTGTTCTCATATGTAAATCCGCAAGTAAATTACTAAAATAAATTCCATTGTTTATTCGTCGAATACTTCCCAGGTAAATCTACCTGCGAATTTAGTTAGGGATAGTTATATGCAGATTTACCTGGAGATTTTTTTACCTGGGGATTTATCTAAGGATTTTAATTCTGCGAATTTAGCTGGGAATTGTTTCCTAGGGATTACCTAAGGATTACATTACCTGGAAAACTACATGGGGATCTTTTTATTTGCGGATTCAAATGGAAATTTCTTTTTAGGGATTTACCGAAGAATTTTATTTAATAATAAATATGAAATTACTTGGGTACTTCAAAAATTTACTTGAAAAAATACTTGGAATTTTGATCCTAGAGATTTCACTTAGTATTTAATCTTAGAAAATTTATTTGTGGATTCTTTTACGAGAAAAATATTGTGTATATTGAGTTGTGTAGATTTAAAAAGCTTTTATAAACTTTTAATGTCATTTTAATATATATTAATTATTTATATTTAATAATAACTAGGTAATTAAAAGAAAAAAAAATCCGTATGCAATATTCTCACTCTAATAAGGAGTCGAGAAGAAAAGGTTTAAAACAACAATATACATAGACATATATAATTATTAATAACAATGCAAGATATTTTTAAATTTATATAGGGTGAAAAATATTAACATTTTTAACTTTGATTTAAGAATTAAACTCTCCTTCAACTTTGACAAATAGACTTTCTCCTCAACATATGTCTATTAAATTTATTTAATGTTTATTTTAATCTTATATTATCAATCAAAATTATAATTATAATATATTTTTTATTTAAATTCATCTAACAAATTTATCCATAGAAAAAATAATATAATTTACATGACAAAAAGAATGAGTATATCAGTATGACGTTCTATTAAAACACACCTTGATTATCGATTGTTTAGTTTTCATACCTGAAATATCACCATTGTGCAAGTAGAAAAAATGAGCAATCGATAGTTGAAGTGTGTTTTGATAAATAGTTGGTGATACTTTAGGTAGAAAATTCACACTTATGATATTTCAGTTATTAAACTCGAAACAACAAGATTTTCTAAGTGTGTTTATAACTATTAACGTTTTAAATCCCCATGTAAATTATGTATTATTGAATAAATTAAGCACTATTTTAAGTAGAAAAAATTCGAGTAAATAGCTTATTAATGTGAAGTTTAATTACTTCCTCATTGATAGAATTATATAAAATGAAAAAATAAATATTTTTTACTTGTACATTCAATTGATATATTATTTTTTACAAGCATTAAAAATTATATAATTTCTCTATAGTATGTTATTAAATGATATTTATTTCTAAATATATAATAAAGTATTTTGAAATATAATTATCAAAAGATAACTTTAAATTATAACTACCACACATATCTAATAAGATATACTATTAATTGTTGATTATAACTTCCTTGCACATTAAACTTATAAATGAATTTCTATTTTCAATTATTTATTTATAAGAACTTTGTATGTATAATTTAAATTTTATCTATGTTTAATATGCTTAGTTATGATATTATCTCATTGAAAGTGTAAGCATAAAATTTTCATGATATATTATGTGGCAATGATTTATTTTAAATATATAAATAATTTTCATGTTTCATTTTTAAGAGTTAAATCACATTAACTTTAGCTAATATTTTAAGATATAATTCGTTGATGACTTTATAGTTCTTTTTGTGTAATTTATGAATATTAAAATTATATTTTTAATATTTAATTAATTTAATTTAATTTAAATTTTAAAAACTAATCAAATCGGAGAAGAACACCAAAAATTAGTGTAATATCTTTGGTATTTCTTGTACCACATAGATGGAAGACCCTAAGAAATTAGCATATATAATGCTAAGAGTTAGAATATTGGGAGAGTAGAGCAATTATGTATGGGTGGGCACTTGGTAGACAATGGTAATTAATAAAGATAATTTGGGTTGGGACTAAGTGTTACCCATTTAATATGGGGTAGACAATGGTATTTAATATTGGTAATTAAGAAGAGGTGTGTATGTGTATGGGTGGATAAATACGGGGGTAACCAAGAAGAGGTGTATATGTGTATGAAGTTCTATAAACTAAATAATTATTAATATTGCTTAAAATAAATTTCTTAAAAAATTATTAGAATATTTTTTCATGCGGCTTTATTTGTGAAAAAATTGTAAGAAAATTCCTACTTTGTTACTTTTTACCAAAAAATTTTAGGATATTTTTAGTATTTTTTGCAAAAAAAACCGCAAGTAATTTACATGCGAAATTAAAATTTCTTGGTAAATTACTTGCGGATTTTGAAATTTGAAGGAAATAATTATCTACGAAGGTTTTATCATCGGATTATTTTTTGTAGGAAAATTCGCATGAAATTTAGTATCCTGCGAATTTTTGTATACAATTCCTAGGAAAATCCCCAAGTAATCCACACTTTTCTTGTAGTGATTTCTTGGGGCTAGAAATACTTGACACAACAAGAGGGGTTCTCATATCCCAAAAGAAGTTTGTTATGGACCTATTGAAAGAGTATGGTTGTCTAAACTACGATCATTTTTCTTCTCCCCTTGATCATATTATCAAACTCAGAGCCAAATAAGAAACTCCCCTTCCTTATAGAAAGTTTGTAGGGTAACTAAACTTTCTAACTAACACCAGATTGGATATAACCGTTATTGTTCAACAATTGAGTCAGTATATGCAAGATCCTAGAACTACTCAGATATTTGAAACATGATCATACCTTAGGACTTCACTTCTAAGATCCTGATTACACAATGAGAGCTTATCGTGACTCTGATTGTGAATCATGCCCATATTTTAGAAAGTTAGTTAGTGGTTATCTAGTGTTGCTAGGAAACAGTCATGTCAGATTAAAATCAAAGAAACAAGAGACAATCTCCTCATCATCAGCTGAGACTAGTGGTGGCAAATGGGCGGGTTAGGTAAAATTTGGGCGGATTAAAAATGGGTTGAGGAAAAATGGGTAACAATAATATGGATTGGGTAAAATACTAGTTATATCCATTTAAAGAGCATCAATTCTCCCATAGTTCTCTCATCTCCAAGAAAATGAGCTGGAACAGTTTCATAACTCTGTTTCCACTCCATAGATAATGCATCTGCTTTGCATACTTTAGTAGATTAAAATGGACCCCAAAGTAAAGAAAATCACTTAGCAAAGTACAAGTATAAAGTAAAAAACAAAAGAAAAATGTAAGAAAAGAGACGAGTGCAAACTACTACAATTACACCAATTTCCTTTATTTTCAACACACTAGCATAAATACACAAAAACACCTCATCATAGAGAAAACTAGGGGTGTTCACGGTTTGGTTTGGGTCGGTTATTGGTCAAAATCAAAACCAAACCAACTTAATCGGTTTTAAAAATATCAAAACCAAACCAAACCAAATATAATATACATTTATCGGTTTGGTTGTTTTCGGTTTTGGTTTGGTTTGGTTCGGTTATTCGGTTATTAACCATACATAAAAATAAAATAAACAATTTATTCAAAACGTGAAAAAGTGACAACAATCCATTCAAACGAAAAAATAGTTAGAATGACTGGCATTACAGAACTTTCGATCATTGAATTTACTAAATAAAACTTCAAAATTCACTATTTTGGCATAGAAGGAAGAGACAATGACATTTTTAGTCCCACAAAGAATTTTCATAGACACTCATATACATGAAACCAATAAGAAAAATGTTCTAACCTTGGACATTTTTTCTTTCATAAATAAATTATAAAAATAAATTTTGATGAAACATATATAAAATCTTTAAAATTGTTTATGAATATAATATATTATGTATGTATAATAATAAAATTTATGTATATAACTTGTTGGTTCAGTTCGGTTTGGTTATTTCTTCGATTTTTTTCGAACAAAACCATAACCAAACCAAATACTATCGGTTCTTAACAATCTAAAACCAAACCAAACCAAAATCCAAATTAAATCAGTTCATTTAATCGGTTTGGTTTGGTTTTCGATTTGGATCGGTTTTTATCCAAACCATGAACACCCTAGAGAAAACTTTCATAGCTCCAAATTACTAATAAGCAACAATCTCCACTGGACTCCATTGGAATGTAACCAAAAAAGTATTTACAATAAACATTGTCTAAAACATTCATTTACTGCATAAAAACATAACAGGCTCACATGCCTGAATATAATAAACGAAAAGCATAAGTCAAATGCTATTATAGTCGATCTTGCAGCCTCTTTCTTCATCTCCGCAGTGTTTCCACTTCCTCAAAACTACATTTGGACTTGCTGCACAAGGTGAAACAAATTTAAAAAGTAAATACATTGTTAGGAAACATTGTTACTCACCTGTGATTCTAGAATTTGCAATATAATTAATTACATTCCAACTGCAAGCAGACTTGACTTTAGCAAATCATGTTTTAAAACTAAAATAGTAAATACATAGGCCATGCAGTACATACTTCAAGCATACATAAATTATTCTGCAATGCATAACAATTAAAAGGATCACTTGAAGGTCATCAAAGACGGATGGTTAAAGTTCTCTGAGTTTCTACAAAGATTTAATCACACTATCTTCTTTTTATATATTTCTACATCTACATTTAACCAACCACACATTTTGCAAGTTTTCAATCCAACTAAAGAAAGAAAATGGCAGCCACCATAGCTACTATGGCCGTCCTCAAGCGCCAAGTGCTTCACCAAAGCATCTATTAACAACCCATCAAATATATGAATACAAGATACAACATTTTGATATGCAGAAAGATATAGGTAATAGAACTAGTCCAGGACATAATCAAACAGGATTCCAGCTTGACTGCCTTTTATACTAATATTAGTAAGAACAACCATACACAAATGTGGGCATAAAGAGAAGAGAAAACCAACTAAAGTTACAACATTTGAGTTAAAAAACTTGGTTCATAGGGGAATTATAGTGTTGAAACTGTCAAACTACATCCATCAGACTATGTGGGAGTGTAGTGTAACCTTAAATTCTATAATGAAGCAGAGCACATAGTTTAAGAGATAGTGAAACTTACATGAAACAGATAAAGCTCCCAACTAAAGCATGTCAGCCTAAAAGATCAATTGCAAGCGTGTTGCATTCTATCAAAATACGGTTGAAGGTCTACCGCAATCTCATCTTCATCAGAATCAGATTCATTGGAACCTTAAGAAAACAAACAAAAGGAAGAAAAATTATTTACTGAGACAGAATACAGGTCACCAAGGAAAATAGTAGGTGAATTAGTTTGGCTTCATAGATCGCTTACTGAATTGAATGTTCTTGATCCATCTCCCATTGTTGTCCATTGTGATAGACAATCTGGAATCCATATAGCCCACAATCTTGTATTTTATGAGCGCATCAAACATATTGAAGTTGACTGTCACTTTATTAGAAAGAAGCTTCAGGAGGACTCATTTCCTTTCATCATGTTCCTATTGTTGATGAATTGACTGATATCCTTATAAAGGCACTTAGTGGTATCAAGCACACTACCATCTTGGACAAGCTGGCTGTAAGAACATTACCACAAACTTGAGGAGGGGGTATTAAAGTTAGATTAGCTTAATTATATTCATACAATTAGTTTATTAACTAATTTGTTAGTTTGTTAGACAGTTAGTTATAGTTAGTCACTGTCATGTAGTTAGTTAGGATATTTTTCCTCTGATTTTTAATAAGCTGATTACAGTTGTCAAGCTCATACACTTGTATATATACTTCATCATTAATCAATGAAGAAAGTATGAGTTCTCATCCTCTCAAATTACAATTCTCATTGAATCTTTTGCCCCAATTGAAAGATTTGACTTCTTTCTTCATTGCTGCAGTAGAATACTCACCATGGCTGTAGAGTTTTATATTAATACATATTGTGAGCAGTATAACTAGAACCCTCAATGATATCACGTATTGCATAGCTAATGTCTAAACATGGTCTTAATTATATCAATCTCATAATGATCACCAAAGAAAGGCAAAGGGGCTGCTTCAACTAATTAACAAATGGCATGGACCAAAATTTTAATTAGGAGACACTAACGAAAAGAGTAATTTCTTTGTTAGTTGATTAGTTTTTGCTTCTTCCTTTCCTAGATTGCTAAGACAACTTGCTTTGTAGACTAAAGCTAATTTGGTCACCTGTCCCCCCCTCTAGTTATTATAATTTCCTTTTGCTTAAATATTACGGTTAAGTCAAACCCCCCATACTTTATAGTTGGTATCAAAATTTGTTCCATACTAGCTCAAATTCGAATTCCTACTATAATTCATTTGAACATGACTGAATTCGGAACCTATTACTTCCTCCATCTTAATTTAAGTGTTACTTTTATTGGACACAAAATTAAGAAATGATAAATAAGAATTTTTAAATTTTGTGATCTTATATTAAAGATGTCTGTTGTCCTTCAAACTTTGTGGTTTTAAATATATCATGTCTAAGATTGTTCATGGTTATGGTTAAAAAATCAAATTGAATCGCAATTTGAACCAAACCGATTAAAAAAACTGATATTTGGTTTGATTTGGTTTTAAATTTTGAAAATCGATACTATTTGGTTTGGCTTTGGTTTTACTAAAAAAACTACCGCAAAAATAACCGAATCGAATCAATAAATTAGATAAATAAATTTTATAATTATTTATATATTATTCATAAATCAAATATAATGTTAAATTTTAATTAACTTAAGTTTTTAACTTTACCATTTTTTCAAGCCCAACACTTTAGCTCAACTACAACAATCCTAAGTCCAAGTCCATCAAAATTCATTTTAGTCTTTACCTACCCTATTTCACATAAAATAGGCACACTTTCTCTTAATTGAATCACTTTGTTCGTGTAATAATAACTCTAGTATTGCTTAATTGCTTAATTGAACCGACAATTACTTTTCTGTGGATTGTTCATGTACTAGGTGCTTGTGTCTATCGAGATATAAACGTCCTCAAAAAAATTATTACTTTCAAACGGAATAAACCAGAAAAACTTAACCAAACCGACAATAACTAAACCAACGGTTATTTTTTGTTTGGTTTGGTTTGGTTTTAGAAATTTAAAAAAACGACTAAATTGGTTTGATTTTGCTTTTAATCAATAATCAATCCAAACCGAATCACGAACTTATACTCCCCTGTTACATTTTAGTTGGACTCTATATTTAAAAAAATGGATTTCTTTTTATCTATTTTAGTACATTGTGAGAGTTTTTTTGTATTATTAGTATTAAATAACTAAATAGAAGTAATAATAATTAAATTTAGAGTGAAAAATTATAAGATATACATTTTCTTAAAAAGGGTATAAAATCAATATAAACCATTTTAATATTAGGAATAGGTTCTGTGCTGCAAGCGGCAATGAACAGAAGAGAAGGAAGCAGCTTGAGTAACACAAAAATGGCTGAAAACACTTGGGGTGGTTGATAGTTGGTTAGGATTACGTTATTTATGTATTAAATTTTGTATAAATAATAATTTATTTTGTAATATTTTTTTATTATATATAATATTTAACTCAATTAATATGTTGTTTGGTTTATAATTTAGAATTCACATAACGAATTTATTTATATGTTATGAGAAAATCAATACATTATTTTAGAGAGAGATATTGAAAACATCCCGAAATCGACGCGAATTATTAGTTTCATTCTCGAACTATTAATAGCTTTAAAAACACTTTTATTTGACTAACTTAACTTAAATACACCTCGATCTTGTAACATGAGTGAAAACACACTCCTAAATTTTCGCCAAGGTTAAGGGTGTTTTTCAACACTTCTCTTGATCTTTTATTAAGAGTTTCATGCTCCTACAAGAGTTTGAGACCACTTGCTATGTCATGTTGCCATATCGGGATGTATGTAAGTTTAATTAGCCAAGTAGAGACGTGTTTTTAAGGCTGTCAATAGTTTGCGGACGAAACTAATAATTTGCTCCAAGTAACTAACCTTCACTTTATATATATTTAGTTTTCAAATTTTTTCGACAAGCCTTAGTTATTCATTCTTAAAATAAATTTTTCATCTTTTTTAGCTAAAATATTTGTGTGTGTGAATTTCCTTAATTATACCGTGTGTTTAAAATAAAACTTTCATCTTAAGTTTGTTAAAGTAAAAGAAGATTTATTATTTGTGTTACTTCATTTAAGCACATATCACTCTTAAATTGTAAAATATTAAAATTATTTTTGTTTTAGTTGATATATAAAATACAAGCTTTCAAGTGATTAAAAGAATAAATAGTTTAAAATATATAATTCAGTATTAGAGATATCAAAATATATAAACATAAAAATTAGTCAAATAAATTCAAAAATTAAAATTATATTATATCATGTAATTTTTTAATGAAAAAATATGAATTGTCATAAAAATAAAAAGTAGTGAAGATTATGAATGTTATACATGGTATTACAATAATATGAATACGCATGGATATAAAAAGTAAGGTATAAAAAGAATTTAAGGAGATACTTTTATCATTTCAACCTATTTTATTTCAGAATAAGTTAATCCCGATATTATTATTCTACCTAATAAGAAAAATAACTTATTTCAATACTAATTACTTAATTTCGAGATAAATTATATCGAACTTGTCAACCAAATAAATAGTTAAATGACACCAAAATTAATCCAAAAATTATTTGATATTTTCACAAAGCTACTTGACAGTGTACTAATCAATTAGCAAACGGCCCCTAAGTTGAATTTAATTTATTTAACGAAGACTAAAAGCGAAGGGCAAATTAAAGCATCAGAGTCAGGTGTAGAAACTGACTTCTCGTGATGTACAGGGGCCGAATAGTATAAACAACATTTGAAACCTTTATTTAAATACTTCATTCATTCATTCATTTTTACTCGTCACTTATTTCTAAAATAAATTTTTAATTTTATTTGTCACTTTACCTATCAAGAAAAAACAATTATTTTTTCATATTTAACCTTCAACATTAAATATTTATTCTTCAAATCATTTCAATACCTAATACTCTGTCCACTATTGATTTGACACTCCTTAAGATACAATAAATAATAGGAGTAATATTACTATATTATCCTTTAACTTTATTAAATTTAATAATTTGAGAAATGTGTTAAATGATAAATAATATTTAATAGCAAAGTTAAAATAGACACAAAAGATAAATTGCTCTATCTCTTAATTTTCTGAATTGGACAAGTATTGTTGGACGCAGGAAGTACTAAGCAACATTAAATAGAGATAATTTGATAAAATGCCTATATCAATAATTGTTTTCTTAATTGGTATGTCAAGTCAAACAGTGACAAGTAAAAATGAATTGAGGGAGTAAGTATTTTATCTATTATATAAAATTTGAAAATTAATTTTAATTTTTTATAATTTTAAATTAAAAATATATTAAAATAGTTTTTAACATTATACTAAACATATCATATAAAAAATTATAATTAAATAATTATTAGAAAAAAACAATTTTTTAGATAAACTAAAAATAATAAATCAAACAAATAAAAAACAACTAGTACGTACCATACTATGTATATAATGTATAGGGAAACATATATTAATAAGTATTGAATAAAGCCCTCCGTGCCCACTTGCAAACCAACTTGCTTTCTTCCTAATCCCAAGAGAAAATTAGGAAAAGCAAAACCACAAGTTGCCTTTTGTTTGAACACCAACTTGGTTATAAATATCAACTTGTTTGATTCTTCGATCACGACGACCAATATTAGTACTATTTTATTTATTTTTTAATATAAGAATAATCCATATTTTATTTTATCTTTATTTCAATATATTTGGTCAACAAATGAACTAGTTCAACTTTTCTTGAACATGCCCTAATACGGAAATTTAAACCCCTAGCTAACGATACCATTTTTATTATTATAAAAAGAACACTAGAGTATTTAAATTGTTAGTTTCCATTTCGCCAGCAGATTCATTGTTCAAAAGCCATCTACTTTATTTATCATCGATTATTATAATAAAATAATTTACTCACAATTGGTGAAACCCTTTCACTATAATAATTGTTGGGGGATATTAAAGCTTTTAACTAGACAATTTGGAATTAAAAAATAGACATAAGTTCATTAATTGTGCTAAATAACTTTTGTTTTCCTCCGGAGCCTCCATTGAATTCCAACTAAATTCGAATCGTGCACTTCAAGACCTATTGTTGAGCGACGCTGCCAACAAGATTTTTTCCAGTTCCCCGATTTGCCACGGAAGTGGATATGTACTGGAATATTCTAATTCTTTTTCTACATAGTAATGCTTTGTGGACATTCAGAAGGTTAATCTTATTTTTTTGATAATATTAATGCAAGATTTCACATTTCTAATATCAAAATTGTTTCCTAATTTGAGGTCTAGAGGAAGTGAGCACCACGAATTTGCCACATTCAACCGTCAAGGGAAAAGGAAAAAAATTACCGCAGAGAAATAGTAATGCCCAAATTCCAATTTCAACCTCATAGTATAAAATGTTTCAAACTTAATTAATGCAAAGATGAGGGGAAGAACAGTACTACTTAATTACTGGATATCAATCTCAACTATATTGGTGACTCCTTGTATTTTGATATTTTAATGTATTATTTCAAGTAATACAATAAGTCACAAAAGGAAATCCAAAACCTAGACCAATTGCTTTTATTAGAATTGGTAATCACCACACTTGGAAATGTGTAAAAATGGCACAATGGTCCAATCTTGGTACAAAAGCTACCAACTTATTAGGAGGCCTCTAATTTGAACCCTTCTTAACCAAACAAGTAAAGAGAAGAAGGAAGAAATAAATACTCCCTAATACTCTATTTCAATTTAATTGACTTCAATTCAAAATAGAAAGTTCAAACTAACTGATGTTTAGTGTAAGTTCGAATATAAAATTTACATATTTAAAACTATAGTACATAAGTTACCATAATTAACAATTTGAGAAAGTATTTTTCACAATAATTAACAAACTGAGAAAATTAGGATGAAAGAAAAATATTTTTGAGTGTTAACTCGTAACTAAACGGGTGGAAGTGTTAATACTTTGTATATTGAGAAGAATTTATGTGATGGTGACAAAGTGATTGGTAGGTATACAAATATCATAGTAACACGTTTAAACAATTCCAAGAACCAACCTTACAGTCCACGAAATCTATGAATTTTCAGTTGTGGGTCTTCATCATGATCTACAATAACAAAAAGTACTCTATCCATCATTCATAACAAGTAACAACTAAGTTAATAAAAAAAAAAAAAAGATCCAGAAATGTAAAAAACAGAATAATTAATTAATCATGATTCATAGTTAATTTATTACTCTTTGACGTTTTAGCCTTGTTCTGTGCGATTTGCGCCAGCGACTGCAAATTGCACCGTACAATTGTATCCACAAATACACACGTTTCTTCCTTGGTATTCCCTTGTGGAACATCTACTTCATACGATTCTACCACCACCGTCGATCCTTCTTCCGCCGCCCGGTGCAGCGTCGTCACCGATCGGTAATTATTTAGCCGATGATCTCCTCCCACAACGCTAAAACTCAACACGTGTTTCTCGTCATCCAAAATCTCCAGCCTCTCCGTACTGGAACCCGCCGGAAGTCCGGATACAACCCGAACTTCCCTAAGTGTACCGACGTCACCGTCACCGACGATGACGTGGCAGCTCTTGAGAAAGTGTTTGTATGCTTGTGGGTTATCGAATCGGCGGACGAGGGACCAGACAGTGTCGATTGGGGCGGAAATAGACTGCAGTACCGCGGAGCAGCACTGGTTGGGACCCACAACGTGGGTGTGGTAATGCAATACGTTGTCAGGGACAGAAATGGAAACCGGACTGAACCATGTTGTAGCCTGAGATAATTGCGGTTGTTTGTGGAAGTTGTTAACCGCTAGTGTGGCGGTGTTCGGATTAATTCGATGCAGTTGAAGGGAAGAAGGCATCCTTTTTTCTTCTCTACGCCTCTCTTCTCTTTGGAAAAAAAGAGATTAGAGAGATAACATCTATACCATCAAGAAATTAAGAAAGGAATATATATGTACAATACTTACTTTGTCTCGGAGAATAACTCTTAAAAATAAAGGGCGATGTTTAGCACATCGCTTACGCAGGCTTCTGCAAGTGGATCATCAACTTGCTTAAAACTCATTTGGACGGAGTCTACTTGCATTTTGCCCTTCTTCTTTCTCTTTTATTACGTGATCTGCCACACTGTTGTAATCCCAGGTTTCCTCTTCTGAAATTACTAAATAGCCCTTCATATCTCCAATAAATACAGCCGACTCTCCCTGCCCATGGCGGTGTTCTGAACAACTACACTCAGCCAATGGTTTGTCGTTTGATTCATCTGCCATCTGTCTTTTTGAAGAGATGCCACGTAGACATGACTAAAAATATTTTTTCCAAAAAAAAAAAAACCTACTGATAAGAGAATCAATTAAAAATTCAGAATCTCTTTTCGTTTTCTTGATTAATTATCAACTATTTTTTTACCCACGGAAGTACTGTAATAATATCTCAAAGAACAAATAAAAACACGCCTCACGTAGTCACGTGTGTATGTACAAATTTTCATAAATGGTGTTGATAATAGACAAAATTTCCTAAACAAATTTTAACTTCTTAAAATGTCTATAATAATTTTATCATAAATAGTATATTATGTATATTTTTTTCTATATAAGCTAAGATCAACACAAAAAATACATCATCCATTCAATTCTACATATTAGTCTTAATCAACTTCATCATCGTGAAAGCCTTTTCAATTATGGCATAACAACTAATAACTCCACTAATACGTATATATCACACAATTGTTTACCCTAAAAATGGAACCGTTGAATTATATGAGGTTAAAAACACACGTCTTAATCTAACACTTTTTAGGTCTGTTTACTAGCGATTTGAATATTTGATTTGTTATTAAAAAAAAGTAAATATTACAAAATAAAGTGTTGTAAGGATCGCAGAGAGTGAAATGAAAAATGTTGTCAATCGAATTTAATGAATGTGTTTACTTGAGTGTACAAGTGTGATTTTTGTTCATTGTGATTATAATTATGTTGTGTGTTTGATTTATTAGATCAGTTTGTCATGTCTATACATATTATTCTTGAATTAGGTATCACACTAGTATATATTGTTACTGAATCGGATACCATGCTGGTATATACTTTTATTGGATCGGATACCATATCAATACACTAACAATTTGAACGGGTACCACACCGATACACTAATATTTGTGTGGGAGGAGTTTGGGTGGGGGGGTGGGGGGGTTCCATGAATGGACCGGGTAGATTAATTGTGTTATATATGTTACATGTTGATCTATGAGTGGGCCAGGATTGTGTTCGAATGCTGAAAAGGCTTTTGTGTAGATCAAAATTGCATGTTAAACGTTGTAGATAATGATTAGGGATCCCTGAAGGTCCGAATTAAGATTAAAAGGGTGATGCATTAGGGTGTCGTATTGTAATCATGTGATTTTTGAATGATAAGTACGAGCTATGTTATAGTTGTGATTAAAATGGCATATATACTGCTTAATTAAATTGTGTTGCCTGCTCATATTTGTATAACTGAAGCGCTGTTTAGGCAAAATGTCGTCATGAGAGCTTGAGAGAAAAATAGTAAGCTAAGTAACAGAGAAAGTAGTGGCCATGTCTTGGGGAAAACTCTATGTTATAGAAGGGTTAGATCATGATCTATATGAGGGTGGAATGACCTCGGTGGGGGAGTTGGCAGCGGAAGGAGGTAGGGTGACTTGAGATAGAGTGTATGAATTATACGGTAATGCTTGTAGTGAGAGTGATGAATGGGTGGATTGGGGCCCTAATTTTATATTCAAGTTACATGTTTCTTTGATTATTTTCACGATATTACGTGGAGGGTTCGGATCGACTGATGATATCTACCAGTACATGTTGTTTGTACTGATACTATTCTTGTTATGCCACTTGGCATAGTCTGGTTGCAGAATTCAGTGATGTTACATATGTAGGTGAAGACAATGTGATCTCTGATCACTTTTATTTCTCTTTTCTTATGGTGAGAGTTGTGTCTTATTCTTTCATAAGTTGTACTTTGTAGAAGCTCGTGTACCTGTTTAAACTAGTTCCTTGAGGAGTGTTTAGTTTGTTTCGTTTCACATGATTTTGTTAGAAATCAGGTTAAGAGTATTTTCTATGATTAAATAAGATTTTAGATTATGTTTTATTAATTTTCGCATAGCCATTTTTTAAAATTGAGTGGTAAAAGTTCTCCTATCTAAGTGTTAGAATAGATGCCAATAAAAGTAGAGTAAATTTTTGGAATAACAAACATAAAAATCATATTTGCGCTCTATAGCAAACATAGTTTGCTACGGAGCATCTGATTTGTATAAATCAGGCGTCTGTGTCTATGAAAATTGCGTTTGTATACGTATATGTTATTTATGTTAGGCTAGAGAGGCGAGCGAGATTAGGAGAGAGAGGAGAGAGGCGAGCGACATGGCAGAGAGTAGAGAGAGGTGAATTGTATATGTATATCAGTTGGATAATTGTATATATGTAACTACTATGTATATGTATCAATGATTGTGTTTGTATATCTGCATAAAATTTGAATTTGTATATACAATTGAATTGAGTTAATATACAATTGAATCGAATTAAAACATTTGTATTTGNTGTATAAATCAGGCGTCTGTGTCTATAAAAATTGCGTTTGTATACGTATATGTTATTTATGTTAGGCTAGAGAGGCGAGCAAGATTAGGAGAGAGAGGAGAGAGGCGAGCGACATGGCAGAGAGTAGAGAGAGGTGAATTGTATATGTATATCAGTTAGATAATTGTATATATGTAACTGCTATGTATATGTATCAATGATTGTGTTCGTATATCTGCATAAAATTTGAATTTATATACAATTGAATCGAATTAAAATATTTGTATTTGTATATCAAATCTCTCTCTCTCTCGCTTTATGGAAACACAAATTATTCTTTGCATTTGTATAATTTTTGTTTGTATAAAGCGAGAGAGAGAAAGACAAAAGAGAACTGGGGAGGAGAATATTTGTATTAGTAATTATAAGTGTATAAGAGGGAGATATATGTATTTGTATTTGTATATACAATCTCTCTCGCTTTATACAAATACAAACACAATTTATACATTTGTGTTTGTATGAAGTGAGAGAGGCAAGGGAGAGAACTGAGAGTGGCCATCGAGATTCAGGGGAGAGAGGTGAATGACAATGTGTTTACTGTGAATTAGAATTAAATGAAATTGTAGCTATAACATGTATTTTGAATTAATAATTTGCTATATTGCACAATTTTCCCATAAAAGTATATTTTAAGCCGAATAGAAGGGAGGTGGAAAAAGAGTAAGCAGAATGAAAGAGGTTAGTCACGAATTGGCTTCTAGTAATCACTATTTATGCAAATGATATTCTAGGGTAATCGTAAACTATTTGCATGAAGTGACGTCGCTAGGTAAATTTTCTTGCAAGTGATGCTAAGAACATATATTAAAGTCAAACATGAAAAACATTATGCAACATGTCTTTTCTATGTAGATAAAATCATTTTTATTCTTTGGTTTCCCGTCCGGTGTTTGGAGTCCACACTAAAGCTCCAAATAAATTTGAATCGCGCACTGTAGGACCCATTCAGGGGTGGCACTCCCAACATAATTTTTTTCATACTCAGGGCTCGAATCTGAGACTTCTGGTTAAGGGTGAAACACTCCCACCAGTGCACACTCATGTTGGTGCTTCCTCTGTTCCAATGTATATTTATATACGACGCCACAGGCGGATTAGGTGTCGGGTGTTCATTTGAATCTTATGGTAAAATTATACTATATTTATAAAATATTTATTTTATTTTTATGTATATATAGTGATTTTGAATCCCCTTAACATATATAGGACTAGAGGTTGACATAGGCGTTTAGATTTAAACTTCATCTTAAGGTTCAAAGTTCAAAGTTTCAATCATGAGATATATTTTAAGTTTTCAAACTCCCTTGATGAAAATTTGAATCCATCAACTATATGACATACTTCTTTAGTTAGTAAAAAACAAGACATATTTCAAAGACTTTTATAATAATATTATCAATATTTTACTTATGTTGAATCTTGTTTATTTAATAAAAAATCTAAAAAAATGTACTATTCTATTTAAAAATTTACTAATTTAAAAAATAATTTTTAAACATACAAAGACTTTTTATATTTCTTAAATTTCATGTCGATTCAAATTACGTAATAACAATAGGAAGAGTAATTTATTTTGTGCAAACAGTTCAAGTAAAGTCATAACCATGTCGAAAGGGCAACCATCTAATTTGTCGAAATTTTAGCTTTATATACATTTCAACGTGAGGAATGGAATATTTGAAGAAAAAAAAAAAAACATATTATATACCTTTCTTCTTTTCAGTTTATGTGATCGTGTTTTATTTTTAAAATTAATTAATATTAAATTTTTTATTTTACTTTTGATTAATTCAAAGCTTTTATAGTCATTGAATAACAAGTTTTAATTTTTTTTTATATATTTTATTAAATTTCTTATCGTATCAAGTATGATAAATAAATTAAACGGAGAAATATGTGCTTACAATATGGTTCGTTTCTTAAGATTATCAACTTGATGGAGTCTCGTGCTTCTTCTCCTCTTTTTCCCTTTTACTTTTCTTGAGGAGGCTGGTGAGAATGCACTTGCACAAACAAGTTGCTAATTTCTTTCATATTTAAACAAATTATTAGAGATGATGATTAAAGTGATTGCAATTTGTAGATAAAAGTCTAGTAACAACTTTGTATTATTATTGAAATTTTCTTGGAGATTGATTGCAATTTGAAATTAACAATGGCCTAAATTATGATCCTATATTTAATAAGAAAGTTCAATGTACATGGTATATATCTATCTATTTTAGTGGTGACAAACGAGCGAATTGAATTGTTGAAATTAATTTGAGCTAAAATGAGTTGGACTACAATCCACTTATTATATGAATATGAATAAAAAGTGAATTTAGTAAAATATGAATTAAGTTATATGGTTTTATTTTCCACCACTAAACCAAAATTACCAAATCACAAGATTTGAACTACTATTCATTAGCTGCTATGTAAACGATAATTGGTCAGTACATGTAATATCTTCAGGATCCAATTAACCAAAAGGGTCATCATCAAAGTTTAATCCAGAGAAATTATAAAACTAGAATACGATTTATGACGGACATTATGAGTTCATCTGAATTCTTTTTTTTTTTTGCACAAACTATATGTGTACATATTATATATGTGTTATATGATCACACTTATTTTTATCTATCAACTCTAAATTCTTAATTCGTCTATAGATAAAAATAACTGTCTTTTCAAAAAATGAACGTGAAAAAGGTTAATGCGCTTTCTTCCAAGTTGGGATCTAAATTTTTCAAGTTATTATGATCCACTTGACATTAAAAGTAGTATTTGGTTAGATTGAGGAAGATTTTATGGAGGAATTTGCTAATTATATATTCTTATAAAAATAAATAAAGCAGTAGCACCTTGTATGAGATGTGCACTCTTCAACAACATGAGTTTAATTAAGGGTGTATTTGGTACAAACAGAAATATTTTTCAATTTTTTCATGTTTTTCCTTTGTGAAAATAAGTTGCTTAAAAATGAGGAAAATGACTTTCCTAATAAAAGTAGGAAAATCAAAATTTATATGCGACATTCCAATAAGTTCATTGTTTTTTTCCGCATTCTCAACCCTTGGCCATCTCACCCTTCGCCACCTATGTACCCCACTCCTTACTTATCTCATCCCCCACAATATTTTGTTAGATTATTTGAATTAATCATTTTTTGTTTACTTACCAAACATTTAAAAAAAAATAAAATTAGAAAATCTACTTATAAAAAAAATAAAAACTTTTGTACCAAACACCCCTTAGTTATATATTAATTTGTTAAGTAACTTAATCAACCAGAGATGGACCAAAAGTTTCAAAGTTTAAATTTAGGCTTTAAGTCAGCCCATGGTTCTGGTTTTCAGTCCCAACAAAATGGATTATGTTGCACTCCAAATACATACGAGGAATATATCTAGCACTACCAAAAAAAGAGAACAAATGATATTTCGTAATTCCTTTTTTATATTAAAAAAAAAAAAAAAACTCAGGCTTTAATAACACATGACTATTTTATTAAATTTATTTGAAGTCTAAATACATAACAAAATGGGGAAAGTGCAATGTAGAAATGAAACCTGGTCTAAAATGAAGAGTTACCTTGATGTATATTAGTGTAAGGATCCGTTCAGTCATAAAGTCATTTTAAGGTGGTTAGGGCTATAGTACAGATGTTAGAGACCTCATAGTGAAATGAGCTAATAAAAACTGAATATGGAGAGGTTTTAAAATTGTTATAAAAACGATTCCTTCGACATAAAAACTGCTCTGAGGGGGTGAGTGAAGTAGAAACTCTGTGAATTAGGCTATTGGGATCATGTGAAAAACTATTGCATGATGAGATAACCCTTGGGTAATATATATTAGACCTGGTAGAATTAAGTGGATTTGAATGCCCAAGACTATTCATGCACTTTTCTTTTGAGTGATCTAGAAACTTCTATATGCACCCCAACATCTAGCGTTGTTACATTTCATATATGACTGCGACCCCAACTGTCCAAACATGCTCTTATTCATGTACTCTATACAAGAAAAATGTTTTCACATAAAATTAGAGTAATCAGTTAACTGTCAAGTTCAGGTTCAATTGCATACTCAAGCACAAACCTCAGTCATTGGACTCAAAAAGAAATAGAGGATGAAGGCAAGGAAAAGTTCTTGAGTGGGCTAAACCTAAACCACTAATTTGGATCATAAAAATCAGTGCCTAGCCTAAAGCAACAAGTAGAACCAATTCAAAACTCCATAAACCAAAGTAGTATGCAAGCACGGGCTATTCAGCTCGAGTTGCATATATATTATTCAAACTAAAACACACTACTTATTTATACCGAGTCCTTACACATAGCCACAAAGAAAGCATAATACAAATAGTATTTCACACTTATTTGCTTAAAATCCTGAATCCGCCACTCGTTGTGCTCAGCTCAAGTTGCAGATCTATAACTCAAGATACTTAAAACACACTTATTTATACTGAATCCTTTCACATTGTCATAAAGGAGCATTAATACACTACTATTTCACACGTACCGATTTTTTAAAATCCTGAATCCGCCTCCAAATGTGATGGAACACAACACATTTTTCCTTCACACCAGCTAATGTCTGGCTTATGGCAGTCCCTTACTAGGCAGAGGGACTTCATTCCTGCAGACTTCCCATGTTGGAAGCCTTCTCATTTTTCATAATGGCATGGAATAATGTAGCTCGATCCTCCTCAACAATTTCTCTCAACAATTCATCTTCAATTTTTGGAGCTTGCCAGTGAGAAGGGTCCTCCACAAGGTCTTCACTGAATATCATGCTTGATACCCATTCTTTCCATGTTGTTCTTTTGTATTTCTCCTCTTCCAGTGTGCCCGTTGCCAGAAGCTGGTAGACATACACAACTTTGTCCTGACCAGGACGAAAAGCTCGTGCAATGGCTTGCTTGCTCTTAGAAGGATTCCACTCTGAATCCAGTAATATTACACGTGATGCTGCGGTCAAGCTAATGCCTTCTGCACAAGTTGTAATGGATGCCAACATAACCTTTGATGGTCCACCTGGCTCCTCAAATTGATCCATTATCCTTCCTCTTTGAAAAAGCTCAATGTCACCTTGAAGCACCAGTACTTCGATGCCCTTTCTCCACCCATAGAACCTCTCAAATATCTCCAGAAAAAGATTAATTGGAGCAATATTGTGGCAAAATATCAAAACCTTTTCTCTCCTGAGGAGACAACGAGGAATTAGGCTCATTACAAATTTGACTTTTGAACCCAGCTTCAGATCAAACTTGAATTTCTGGAGAGCCTCCAGCTCCTCTTCCTTGAAGTACTGGCTAGAACATGCTGTCGTTCTGATCAACCAAGGATGGATTGCACCAAGGGTAATCAACAGCTCTAACTCCAGAGGAAATCCTTTGTAGATGGGCCTTTGATTTTGAAGCTTCACCAAAATTTCTTGTTGAAGAGTAGTTGATTTCATCATCAAGGTGTAACATTGTAAACCAGGAAGGTTATCAGATGTTCCACCGTCATGCACATCTATGAATCCACCTGTTAGTTTCTTCAATATGTTTAGGCCTTCTTTCCTTTTTTTGGGGATGTCTGAATCAATGACTGTTGAAATTTTATCAATAAACATCTTTCTTGCTCGATTTTCCAATGAAAAGCGCGATGCACCTTTGTTTTTCTTCTTGTACTTGGGATCCAGCTCCTTCAAGACCTCATCAACAAAGGTTGGCCTTGCTAAGGTAAGTGTATTGAAATACTCTCCAAAATTATTCTGAAATAATGTACCAGAAAGTAATATCCTAAGCCGTGTATTGACCTTCATTAGACCCTTTCTTAACCTGGATTTTGTACTTCTTGGGTTGTGCCCTTCATCAAGTATTAGTAGCCCTGGACACTGCCGCAACACCTGGGCCATATATTTCCTATGCGCATAAGGTGAATCTTCCCGTGTCAGTGTTAAAAAAGAGGTATAACCCATAAGGAGAACACTGGGTTGCGAAAGCCACATCTGCATTTTCTCAAGGCAGTCCAAGACATGCATGACATCTTGGTTGCGAGGAAGACCAGGACATAATTTCACCTTTTCCCTTAGAACCTCTCCCTTAAAGGTTTGACCACCATGAATTTGGTAGACTGGCACAGGAATCTTCCACTTTAGTACTTCTTTGTACCAGGTGTAGAGTGTTGTCTTGGGAGCAAGGACCAATGGTCGTGATCCAGGAAATAACTTCAGGTAGCTTACAAGGAAGGAAATAATTAGTAAGGTTTTCCCAGCTCCTGGAGTATGAGAAATAACACAGCCACCTCTCTCTTTGCTCTCTGGTTGCATTTCTGCAGGTACTATGGATCCAGCAATATTTTTCCACAGAAATTCAAAGGCTCTCTTTTGGTGTACCCGTAATTTTTTTCCTAGATCAGGTATCAACGCCCAGACATTTCCTTCCCCTCCTCCTGATGATGAGGGTGCTCTGGAAGAAACAGGAATGGACAAAGTATCAAGGCCATCATCATCCTGCTTGTGATCTGTAGCTTCTTCAGTTCTTTGCTCCTTGTTGGAACTGTAGTTTGATGAAGGCATCTATAGATATGAACGAATGGCTAGTAAGCATGGTGAAGAAAATATGCAAAAGAGTGTAGCAATAAAAGCCTAATATGCAAGAATCATAGTCTAGATCTGCTTCTACATGTGTACTGAATTACATGCCGAATATACTTCCTATTACGTGTAGGATAAAATGATGACATAGACCATGACAAAGCTCATCTCTATGTAAAAAACATTTGGGAAGTGCCACCATTTCTTGGAATCTTCTTCCGGGGAATCTCTCAGACCTCTTAAGCAGATGCATCAGAATAAGAGAAACTGAAATAAGTTTGAGACTTTTGACTTACAAAGGGTGGTGGAACATCCTTTATTTCGGTGCTAACGAATCCACATAGCCGGCAAATAATTCCAATTTCTTCATTCAGTCGATAATCATGTCGACAAACTTCTCCACGTATTTCAGCTCCTATCCTGACATTACTTGCATATTGAACATGGGAATCCTGTGTCACATTTGATAAGGGCAACATCAAACATAAGGTAGCACAGCAGTTATATAATCGATAGACAAAAGAAAAATAACACACCGTTGATCAAGACAATATCAAAACATAAAACAGTGACCAGTCCAATAATTTCCAGCAAAAAGCACATTCCACGAACAATATGTCTTTGTTAACATAACCAATGCCAGTAATTATTAAAATAACATACCTCACTGTCATCTAGAAGATAACATGATGCCAGGGCTAGTTCCATCTCCTTCCATAACATATCAATTTCTGAAACCTCTTCGTCCCTATTCATTGCGAGATGATCACCTGACTCTCTGTGGCCAGATTTTGTTGACTGAAACTCTTTCCACTGATCAATTATTGGTGGCTGTTCCTTATTAAGAGTGGCATCAATGTTCGCCATGCACCTTCTAATCAATTCCTTGTACACATTAGCCGCTACAGAACCCTTTTTGAATGATCTTATATCATAAATACTATCCTTCTTTGAAGTATTTCTTTTGTATTTCTTATGTGAACCTAACGCCCCACCTCTTCGATCAAGTCCCATGAACTTTAACTTTGAAATTTTGACTTGACCCCAGCGTCTAGCTTCTGGTTTTGTGAAGTTCATTTTGGAAGCTTTCCTATCATGCGATGTTGAAGAACTATTGAAATAAATATATCTGGAAACTATTTCACCAATCTCTGCAGACAAATGTTCAGGAACATCAACATCAAGTGGAACCTGTTCATGGACAGTTAAATCAGTTCCTGAAGAAGGATGCAGGGGAACAATAGCAAGTTGATGTTGACTGTCAGCTGTAACTGATTTCTTGTCTGCAAGCTTATTTACATCTGATTTGAGTGCATTTCTCCATCCGGATGAACTTTCAGAGGACTTCTCATGAGGTCTGATATTTCCTACAAACAACTCTCTCTTGTAAGACCTGGCAATTTCATCGATTTCACCAGTTCGATAAGCATGATCAGCCTGAATAGAAAGTGCAAGTGGTAGTTCTTCATACTCCACTTTTCTCCTACCCCCAACTAACCTTGTCATCTCAACATCAAATTCTGCCATATCATCATCACATCCATAATAACGCTCTGGCTGTACAAATCGACGCTTTGACCTTCGTGGGCCCATTAGATCATACAGAACTAGAGGCCCAGCTTCACTAAGGTCACTGGTAGAATTTACATCTGGGATATCCCTACTGAATTGAAAAACAGTGGTTGTTTGAACTCCGTCTTCTAACTTGAAATTCACGGAGTGAGAATGTTGGTTTGGATTTGATTCTTTCTTGACTAGATCATCATCCACAATCTCATAGACAATCTGGTTATGGATCGATCTTACATCAAATGTAGCTTCTTTCAGGACAGATGCAGTCATTAACCATGTGAGGTCAGAGGAGAATTTTCCTATGAATAGTTTAAAAGTCTGCAACGAATTGCAGTCCTCAGAAGAACTCCAACGGTAATGTTTGTCTTCACAAGGTTTAGGTTCAAGTTTTTGGAGAACTGCAATCTGATCAATGGGCAACATCTTTATCTCTTTACTTAGGGTTTTCTTCAAAATGGGAGGAGGGCCTTGAGTGACATAAACGCTGACATGAAATTCGCAAGTACAAGTGAGCTCATGAGGCTTCCTCTCTATAGATCTTATTTTTCCATCAATCCACACCTACATGGAAGAATCAAAGGTAAATAAGCACAATAAGATAGTAAACTTCACAGGAAACCAACCCCAACAAACAAATGGACAAAGCACTATGGGCTACTCCAGCAGAGTCAGGAAGAACCAACTTATGTACAACACTTGGTGAAAAATATCTTCTTATTTGGAATATAAAAGAAGGCAGTACAATTATCCAATGCTGCTACTTACAGGCTTGACATCTTTCTCATCCCCTGAATCTTCTCCTTGGTAAGGGATTGAAAGCACACAAACCTCAAGTCCAGGTCGTAAGAAGCAGGCACAATCAGATAAAGTAGCTTTTCTAGACCTCATTCGAAGATTTGTTACCGGAATATTCTCCTCAATCACCTCCCCATCAACTAGAACATGAGTAGTGATGGTCCCCATATTGATCCTTAGGCGCTCCACAGCTTGCCAAGATCCGTACCAGAATGCCTCAAAAGCTGTCAAACAATACAGGAACAATCAATGTGCACAGTTAAAATGAAGATGTAGTCCTATGTCAGACAAATAATTTACATCCTCACTTCTACAGAAAAGAAGTGATCCATATTTGGTTCTGTCTTGTTTCTCATATCAATCGATGCAAATAGATAGTTTGTTTCAGAAAAGAATAGCAAGTCAATTCAGTTTGTATCAAGAACGACTAAAATCTAACTTTGAAACGAGAGTGAGCATCAAGCAAAGGGAGGTAATACTCAATGCTTCAACAAGAGGCAGCAATATTGCAACAGTTTTGACAACTTTTTATGACTGAATGACAGTATGAACAATTTGCAATAACCAGTTTCTGCTTGTCTTTCTATGGCTGGTATCGCTTATAGCTACAAAGTATGCATGTACTCGTGCAGGAAAAAGAATAGAGCTGCTATATGACAAATATGAAGCAGGAGAAAGAGTGAAGTCTTGTCTAAAGGATACACTTCAGCAATGTTATATGTGGTTAACTTGATTATAGAAATTAATAAATGTTACCAGAGAGTAGACCATCAGGCCAAGGCCTTCAGAAACATAAATAAGTTGTTTAGATGAGGTTTGACTCCTTACAATCCAATAGTAACGAACAGTTAAAATATCAATGTCATCACAAGATTCCACTCCAATAATTTATTGCTTCAATAATCAGAATATATTGCAAAAGTGTGTTAACAATTTCATGAGGGTTTGATGATTCAACTTTCAAAACCACATCCAACTTAAATCAATATCTCCCAGACAGCTTCTGCTGATAAAATTAATCAAAAAGTAAAAAGGAGACTAAGTTTGTAGGTCATTGCTTACGGTGTGGATCAATTGGATGAGCATTGTAATGTATATGCCTCTTCATCACCACCTAAAGGTTCAAGTCCAACCTTGTCAGTAATCAGAAGAAAGAATCAGTTTAGTTGTGCCCAATAGCTGCAATGGATACTGACGGAGCTGGATTTGAGGTCAGCACTAAAGCAACTTGCTATGTACAATATTTCCATCTATTGCTGCAAAATTTTCCCAGTTTAACCCAATGTTTAAATTCCTGGATAATAAAAAAAATCTACAACACTTTTGTAAGATGACAAAAATAGAAATACTGTTATTCTCTCTCATTCCTTTTTGTTTTTGTTCCTCCCAAGAAATGGTCAAATTTTCTTATTCAATTGATTTTTGTTTTTCCTTTGATCTCTTTTTCATATCTAACACAACAAAATTAATCAATGAAAAATGCATTTCTAGAACAGCCACACCTCTTGAATGCCCGTGTTGGACTTTACATAGTCATAATCATAAAATTGAAAAACTTCCGTTTCTGAAGATAAATTCACAGTATGTAAGAGAGAATATATATATACGTGTGTGTGTGTGTGGGCGGAGCTAGAATAAGAGTTGGGGATTCGGCCGAAACCACTAGTTTTTATCCAAATTCTATATTTGTCTTAAGAAATGTAATGAATATGTATAAACTCTTAATTTAGAACCAATAACTAGAATCCCGAACCCATAAACTTCAATTCTTGGCTTGGCGACTAGACTAAGGAACAAGGGTACAGAGTTGCATTAAAAAGTGAAATTTATGCCTAACAAAATTAATCAATGAAAAATGCAAAGGTGAGTGCTTAGAAGCACTTTTTAACTTTTCCAAATACCTTCAAAAGTAAAAAAGTGATTAAAAACAAAATCATCTAAAAATAAAGCTGGGTCGGCCGAAACCAGTAGTTTTGATCCAAATTCAATATTTGTTTAAGAAATGTAATGAATATGTATAAAACTCTTAATTTATAATCAATAACTAGAATCCTGAACCCGTAAACTTCAATTCTTGGCTCCGCCACTGGACTAAGAAACAAGGGAACAGAGTTGCATTAAAAAGTGAAATTTAAGCGTATCTAAAGTGGTTACGTTCAGTAAGGTCAGAAAAGTTTCTCCTTCGAGGAAAAAGACACCAGAAAGCAAAACAAACCTTAGGAGAAGTGTTCTCATAATGCAACTTTGCTATATATGTTGATTTTTTTGACTTAACAACATGATTAGCACCCAATTGTCCATAACCACTAAACTAGAGCATCGATACAAAAACAGAGATAAAGGAGAGAAGAACTTAAAAGCACTATAAATAGGTTAATTTTCCAAATGCGATAAAAACGCTAACAAAACGCAGTTCTGGCCAAAGTCAGCAGGAATCATCTTCCAGGCATAAAAAAGCTGCAAAAAAATCGCCAAAAAGGGGAAAAATACTCACAACAGCTAGTGTAGTGTGAGGAAAAGGAATTAATTTACCAAATAGAGAAATACATATATTCCACAGAAATGTTGTAACCTGCAAGTAGAATTATTGAATTCAGCTACATATCAGTCGGAAAAGGGAAATTTGATAGTCCGGCGAGATTGTTTTTGGTTGAAATGCATTTAGGAATTTGGCGAATTCGGAAAGTGGAGTGAGTGGAGAGCGAATAAGGGAAAAGTCCAGAGGGTAAAATTGACTGAGGAGAGGAAAAGCGATTCTCTCATTGGGGTTTGTGCTTATTGTCTGCTCATATAATAGATTTTTGTGCATTACTAGTCTAATGTCTGCCTTTTTCCATGACCCTTTATGATAAATTTTAGGTGAATACTTTGGAATCCACGCACGGTTAAATACGACAGTCAAAAATAATATTTTCCTCCGTCCCTAATTACTTGTTCATTTTAGCTTTTATAATTATTCCTAATTACTTGTACAAATTAAGAAATGACAAATTTTTTTACTTATTATACTCTCAATTAATGACTAATTATTTTAAAAAATACAAAACTTTTCATCCACTTCATAATTAATAGGGGTAAAATGGTACACTCACTATGTCATTAATTGATTTCTTAATAGGTGTGTCAATTCAAAAGTTGACAAGTAATTAGAGACAGAGGAAGTACCCCTCCGTTTATAAGGTGGACAACTATTGTTAGACATTCTAAAATAATATAGTTTACAACTATTATTGAAGAGAGAGAAAAAGTATTTGTCTCATATTAATGATTACTAGCTAAATTAAGATAAAATTAATTAATATTTTCCCTTTTTAGCCCTACCATTAATACTCCCTTTGTCCTTAATTACTTGTCCACTTTTCTTTTTATAGTTGTCCCTAATTACTTGTTCATTTTGATTAATCAAGAAAAGACAAAATAATTTTACCTATTATACCCTCAATTAATTACTTTGAAAAAGGTAGAATTTCTTGAAAATCTTAAATTTTTAATCCATCCACTTCATAATTAATAGGGGTAAAATAGTAAATTCACTATGTCAATAATTATTTTCTTAATAGGTGTGTCAATTTAAAAGTGGACAAGTAATTAGGGACAAAGGGAGTATGACTTTAGAAGTTTAAACAAAATTTTGAAGATTTAATTTTTTTTCAAGAGGTTAATTAATATAAATAAATAAATAGAAAAATCATAAATTTAATTAATATATTAATAATTTCTTGATAATCATGTAAAATAGGAAGTATCCATTAAATATGAAATTGAGGGAATACTATTTTGTTTTTATTCATACTAATTTAGCATCTTAAAAAAAAAAAGAAATTTTGGATATTTAAATTTTTGCTTACACTTTCAAAGGCCATATTTATTGTAGAGGTAAAATAAAAAATAATTAATTGATTCTATCTTGATTTAGTAAGAAATCAAGTAATATGAGGTAAAAATATTTTTAATAAAATATCATTTAATATGAAACGGGGGTTACTTCTTTCATTTTATTTTATATGCGGTAGTTTTTTAAAAAAATAAATAAACTAATTTGATCTTAAATGAGTGATAAATATTTGTGTGGCAATACACTATTTCACTAAGAATACAATAAATATTTTAAAATTAAATTATTATTAAATATAAAAATATATTATTTTTTTAGGACAGGTTAAAATGAAAAGTGAATAGTATTTTCCAGTTAATAGCTCTAACTGACTAATCACATTGACAGGTGTTTGAGCTGAAAACCTGGTTCAAATTTTTGTGTGTTGATACTTATCTTTTTTACTCACATTAAATTTTCTTGATATAGCAAGTAGGAGCCCCTAAAGTTCAGAAAAAGAAAAACTTTATAGGAAGAAGTAAATTATGACAGGTTTGCAGAAGTAAGATGACAAAACACAACTCCTCATCAGCTCCCGAATTAACACGATGAAAGATTATATTTTGTTTCATTTGATATTTGAAATTTATATTAAAATTTAATTATATTTAAATTGTAAGACTCATTTAAAAATGACACTTTTAATAAAAAAATTATATTCAAAATTCGAACACAATAAAAGATAACAAACACAAGGAGTAGTTGAATGGTAGGAACATTAGTTACCGTAATGATGGGGCCAACACTGAGGAGTAGTTGCAACCAGTGCCCACTAACTAAAGGAGGGGTGGTCATGATTTGGTTAGTAAAAAAAAGAAAAACGAAAAATATTGGATTGATCTCATTATTGTGGTATCGTTTGCTTTAACACAAATTAAGAAAAATCAAAGATTATTGAAATTTATGGTATTTTTTGATAATTTGTAAGATTATAAATTATTTCATTAAGAAAAAAGGAAAATTTTAAAATAAATTATTTATAATTATAAAAATGTTATAGGAGAGGTACTAGTTGAAGAGGTTCTATGTTGTTGTTGCAATAACAGTGTGTAAGAGACCTGTGATCATTTATTTATGACCTGTCCTGAATCTAGTCATATGTAGAGTTATTTTGCGGCAGTAATATGTAACACTCCGTATTACGCATATGTTAGTTCTACTTATATGATACTTGACATATTCTTATCGTGTAGGTGAGGGATTATGTCTATTATATGATTAGTACTGATTTAAACTAGTTTGGAAGGTGATGTGATGTCTTACACATTTCAACATATATACTACAAGTTAACTCCGACGAAAGTATTTAAACTCGAGATAGTAAGGTGGTAATGGAGTTTAAAGCTCAAATTTAAGTGCCAAATTAAGGCAAAAAGGATTAATATTTAGAGATTGGAATAAAATGGTGAACTGCTTGCTTAGCTTAATTAAGGTACTAGGTGCATCACTTACTTGAGTTATATGGATCTAGTTAAAGGGCACAAGATTAATTGATCAGATTTAGGCCTATGTTGATGGACTCAGTTGAGACCCAAACTAAGTTAAATAAAATGAAAATGAAATTAAAATCTAGCAGTCAAATCTGTCAAGGCCCAATGTAAGTTAAGCCCAATAAAGGAAAAGGGTAAGTTGGTGAATCACCTACTTTGACTTTTTGAGCAGCGTGATGTACAAAAGCAGGTGCATCACGTGCTTGACCAATTAGTGGCTGAAAATGAAGCTAAAAAGAAGGAAGTTATAGAGGATATTTTTAAGGGTCAAGAAAGCTCAATATAAGATAAGTATTGGCTGCTATTTCACTCCTTTTAACACATAAAATTGAGAATTAACTCCAGCTCTCTCTTTCTCTTTTCTCTTAGGGATTAAAACAACAGCCATAAAATTTCTTCTAGGGTTCTTGAAGAAACCCTCACCTTTGCAAGACAAGGTAAGTGAAAACACTTATGGATTTAGCTTAATTCTCCCATGAATGATTAGGAAAACATGTTATTTATGCTCAAGTATAAGTACAACGGCAAAATGTTTCCATAAGCTGCTACTCACTTTTCTTGATTATTTAGATACTTTTCTCTTCTTCTTTGGTTTAAGTGTGAAGGGAAGTTGAAGTTCTTGAAGATTCCAAGTTAAAAGGAAAGGTTGCATAAATTGAGGTAAGGTGACTACTCTATTTTTGTCCTCTTTATGCATGAGTTTGAGTAAAGAATTATGGGTATGTTGTTATTATGAACTCAAGAAATAGTGAGTTCAATACTTGGTTGCTATGATAAAGAATATTTGGGGTTATTTTATGTGTATTGTGGTTGGGGCAGCTTGGGTAATCTTGGAAAAGAATATCTAAGGTATGTATTGGACAGAGAATGAGGGTGGTGATACACATTTGCTTAAGGGTTGTATGAGATCATTGTCCGTCAAAGTTAGCTATTGTTTTACGAGGCCCACAATGTGATACATGCTAATTTTAGTTTATTATGACTTATATTGTAGATTAACATCTAAAAGTGGAGGCTGAATCGTGATAGTTGTACTGGTCAGAGAATAAGGTATGTAAGGTTGTTCCATTCCATATTTCTTTACATGAAATCTGGTAATTGCAATTAATATCAACAAAGTGAATTTTCTAAGCTTTATTCCTAGTAAGGGAAACATAGTGACAACATACGATCTCCAAATAGCCAACAATATTTTCTACTCTTCCTAGTGTGTTGAATTACTTCATTATATGTTCATTACTCTACATTTGTATAATTATCCTCCTATGTGCTAGTATAGAAATAGTATTCGCAACAACAAGCTTGGTAAATTCTCGTCTTAGTCAATTGAAGTCAATTGTGTCATTTAAGTTTATAAGTAATGCATTGATGCTTCATAGCTCCTTATGTCATTGTTATTGTCTTGAAGTTATTATTCTCATGTCTTCTACTACTGGTCCGTAGTTTCAAATCTCAAAAATGATTATGACCATGAAAACAACAATCTCAAAGATTAAAGAAACAAAGTGAAGCAATCTATATAATTATGGGTGGCAGCCCAGGAGAAAATGCCTAGCATGAGTCGATCCCAATTGGTATTGAAGGGTGGCAGCTCAGGGGCGAAAGCCTAGCATGGGCCGATCAATTTGTGTAATTACGAGGACATCATCCAAGGGGTTAAAATGTCTAGCATGGGTCATCCTCTTCTACCACTAATCAGCTAGTCATTTGTATCACATGCCTTACAAAGATTATAAAGTACAGAAAAGTAAAGAAAAGAATGTAACATACATGATCCCACAAGAGTAAACAAAGGTGGTCTTCTATTTTGATCTATGCACTTATATATTGATACTTGACTTCATTTGAGCCTTAATTTTACATATGTTATTGACTTACATATTCAGTACATTTTTTTTGTACTGATGTCCATCATGGGGGACTCTGCATTTCATGTTACTGGCGCAAGTACTCCAGCTAGTAGACTTCTTTAGTAGGAGCACAAATACTCAACTGCTATTGGTGAGGCTCCAGGTTGATTCGGAGCTTACCGAGTCTTTTACACCTATCTTGTTACTGTATGATAGTTAAAGGTAAGGTGGGGCCTTGTCCCGCCCTAAACTAAGGTTTTCTATATTTTAGAGGCTTCGTAGACTGATGTATATAGTTCAGTTGTGTCTTGTCTCTTAAGAAGTTGTGGCCTTAACGGCCAAGTCTTATATATAAGTTTTGGGTCTACTTGTGTTGGTTCGTATCGCTGCATCCTATATGGACTTTTCACAACTTTAAAATATTTATAGTTATAGGCATAGTAAGCACATGTTATATGTTGGTTCTCTCGGGCCTTTAGGACATCAGGTGCCAGTTTGTCTTAATGGGAATTGAGGTGTGACACAATAGGCCTTCATATCCCTTTTCTTCAAGTTACACATACTATTGATAAATGATAAAGTTCTATCTGTGTAACCAAGTTGAAACTTATGTACAAAGTAGTGCTAATGTTTATTTTATGACGTATTTGGAAAATGAGGAATATTATTAAACACGGGGGTGATGGGGAGAAAGATATCAAGGTATGTGATGAATATGGAGGTTAATAGGAATTTATATTTATTTGCTCAAAATAAATATCCCTGGTCACAAGAAATTCCTAGCACATAGCCTTTGATGGTGAAAATGTTTGAAGAATGCACTCCATTAATTTCTTGTAAAGTTATTAGATGAGAAGTTTCTAGAAATGAGGTTTTACAAGTGTAACAGTTCAAGTGTCTGTAGAGGAAACATTGGGGAAAGTTCAAGTGTCTACTGTATTAGAGATGGAGAAGACAATTGTGTATATACTGAAGCAAAGAAATATGATCATTGTTCCGTATTAATGATTGAATGCTTAGCTATGAAATCAAAATGATGAGGAACAATATTGTTGTTGGATAGAGATCGAATTCATGGCGTTTGTAAAAATTTAAAGCGTCGAAGTGAATTTCACTTGAGTTTACTTTTTGGTATCCTAAGTTTTAGGCTCTGAGGTGAAAATTCTATGATTAGTGAATGATTCAATTGAAGTCATCAAAGGTTGCTAGATTCGATTGTTCATCTTTCAGCTATTTCTCTATAGATTTTCTCTTTTCTTGCTTTTGACTCGTGTTGTTCTTTAGTTGACGAATATTGTTTAGGATAACGAGTTTCTTTTCTTTTGGTTTTGAACTTGGGTCATTTTTGGACCCAAGTTATGTATAGTTTCGTTTAACAAACTAGTCAAAATTCCTAACATAATTATTAAAAACATTTACACTTTAAAATAATTATTAAAAATGTCAATATGTCAATAATTTAGCAAATATAATGTATCCTAATATAATTTATTTACTTTTTTTTTTCTCAAATTGGGCCCATTTTTTTACCCCATTACCAGTGAAAAGAAAAAAAAGATCCCATTATCCACTTTTCTCTCTCTAATTTTTTTATCCACATTCTATCTTTTCTCTCTCCTCAAGTAACTTAAACCTTATCTTGTTTAAATCGAAATTCATCCATTGTTTTAAGAAATCTCATAATTCATTCAAAAGATTTTCAACCTTTTATATAGATTGTTTAAATCTAAGAAATCATTTTTCTCTATTGTTTTTCATATTGTATTCTTTTTTATTACTAGTGTGTTTTCAGATTGTAATTTAATTATTTAATTTTTCTGGGTACTAATAACTTTTTTGGATGACGAGACAAAGTTTTACTAAGGCACAAGTGAAAACAGATTCAAATTTGAGTTGGGTGAACAAAAAATCAGAAAAAAGAAACATAGCAGAAGACTAAGAAGAAAGAGAGATTCAGAGAAGAAGGTTGCAAAATTGTGTTCATACTAGAATTGTATTCATATTGATTTTTGTTTGTCAATTATTTTTCTTTTACTCAACATTTGTATTTTTATTAAGAACATTGTATTTCTTTTTTAGTTTGTAGTCATTCTACTAGTTTTGCCAAATGGATTTGTATTTCTTAAGCATAGATGTATCCTATTTCTTTCACAATCAATTTGATTTTTTTTAGAATATTGTATCCTTCCTCAACAGATTGTATTATTTCCACTATGTATGTTATTTTTTTCAGAATCTTGTATCTCTATTTCTTTCACAGTCAATTTTTTTTTTTAGAATATTGTAGAAATCCTCAACAGATTGTATTATTTCCTCTATGTATGCTATTTTTTTTTTCAGAATCTTGTATCCTTTCATAAATCATATTCATATATAATGATTAGATTATATTGGGATACAATCAATAATATTTTTGTAATACAAATAAAAGAAAAATATATTTGACAGTCATGTAATACAATTTTGATCACTGGGATACAATTTTTAGTTTTCACTATGAAAATAAAAAACCAATTTTAATTTCAATGGTAAAGTGAGCACATAAATACAAATGTTGTTGATATACAATTATGATGGAAAACATAATAAAAAAAGTTCCAATTTTGGAGATCACCGATTATATCGAAGTTCCGGTTGAGAATTCTTCCTCCAAAGTTGTTTGTCAACGAAATTTTAATCGTTTGTTTCAAAAGTTTCTTCCCAATCAGAAAAAACCGCAACTGAATCGAATTCACTTCAACAGAAATTGAGTATTATCAATGGAATGTTAAAAATCAATTTTGAAATTTTATGAACAAGGGAGATGGGTGCTCTGTCGTGTACTTTTGAAATTATAACTGATGAAAATTTTAAGTGATATGTTCCTTTTTTAACATATTATATCCCCTGATTTTCTCCTTTCTATTATTAAATAATTGTATTTTTGCAAATCAAATAAATAAAAAATATTTAAATTAGATACATAACAAACTAAAATTTTGATATTTTTAATTAATACTAAAAGTGTGGCTAAGGGGTCTATTAAATGCCAAAATTTTGACATTCTGAAAATTTTCCCTTGATTTTTTGTTTCTAATAAATGGGTTTATGCCCAATATGATTAATATTTTTTTTATAAAAATGTGACTTTTTCAAAGATGGACTGAAAATGAAAGTGTGACCCATGAATTGAGATAGAAAAAAATAAATTTTATACATAATTTTAAGGATCTTACATTTTTTCATCAATTTATTTAATTGTTTTATCTTGTAATTGTGTTATTAGTACTAAGGTGAAGTATGTCTGATTTGTGTTTAAGTAAATTTGACTTATTTGTATCGGTGGTTATAGGTTTATTATGGGTTTTAACTAGAGCAGTCAAAATGGGCTTAGCCCATGGGCCAGCCCGACCCAATTCGTTATTGGGGTAGTGTTGACACCCAATTTTGACCGACCTTTAACAATTTTGGGAAATGCTATTCGATTAAATATGTTTTTTTATACATGTCGAGTTTAAAATTTTAATCAATTTTGTCTAAAATTATACATTTTAAGTATACATGCTTTATAAAATTATCGTAAATATTACTAAAATAGTTTTTAAAATTATTAGCAAAAACTCGAAATAACTATTTTATTCAAATGTTTTAAAATTTAGATATATATATAATTTGTATGAAAAATGTTTTAATATATGTAGTACTTTAATTGAATAGCACTCTTTTGATTTTCCTCAAAAATCATTTAAATTGTAGCCCGTCTTATTCTAATTCCTTTCAATCCTAGTCTATTCAATTTCAATTATATTGCAATTACAGCCACCTTTTCATTTCAATTCTAGCCATTCCAATTCCTCAATCCAATCTGATTTGTAAATTTCATCTTTTAATCCTGACCGTCAATATCATCCTTTTAATCTGAGCCTCTCATCTTAAAATAAACCAATGAATGAGATCAATTCTTTGGCCTCTTTCCTATTTTAACCTAAAAAGACCTAATCCATTCATTTTTCCATTCTCTCTTCTCTTCTAAAAAAAAATCCGCCGCCCCAACTCCTCCTTCCCCTTCGTCCTCTCTATTTTTTCCGGCGAGACAACCACCGGCGAGGCCGGCAGCCATTGGCCTCCATCGCTGCCCCATCTCCTCTTCTCCGTCTCTTATTTTCTCGTTTCCTCTCCTCCGACGAGAATGTCGAGAAGCAGCAGCAACAGCAGTTCCGGCGAGGCCAGCAGGCGCTGGCCACCTTTGTTTCTCTCCTCTCTTTTCTCCGACCAGCAGCTCCATCAATAGCCAGCAACACTGGCAGCAACAGCCACCACGAGAACAACAGCAGTGAACAGCTTCTCCTGTTGGCGAAACAGCGAGCAACGCCAGCAGCTATAGCTAGCTCTAATAGCCGGCGAGAAACTAAGCAGCTGCCAGCAGCACCGGACAGCAACACCAACGAGCAGCAGCTCCGGTCAGGCGAACTCTAACCGCAACCATCTCTCTCCTCTGAACCAACTCCGACAGGCGGCGGAGAAGACGAGCTTCATTTACGGGTTTTGGTCGGCATGAAGTTTTGAGTTTTAGTGTGCTAAAGATGGATCTTAACAGATCCATCCAGGTTCATTCTCTTGCTCAATTTAGAGTTTTGTCTCCTAGTTTGATCTTATTCTTTGCATATTTGCTTTATGTGGAGTCCATTAATGATGTTGAAAATTCCCTTAAGCATGATTTCTTTGATGTTCTTCTGAACCTCTGGTGTAATGCCATTGATTAAAATGTGAGTGCTTGATTGTAATATGCTCATTGTTAAATGAGTGTTAGCACATCCTTGAGTCAGGGTGAATTTGACAAAAATAGTGTGATTTTACCCGTCGTATGGCATAACAATAATTGATCTTGTCTATCATTTCGGAGTTAAAATTTGGTTATGATCTAAATTGGTTTGACCAAGTGAAATACTGATTTTACTTATGGTAATTGTAGATCAATATTCACCTTGATTGATTTGTAATATTGGTTTGATTTGTATCTTAGCATGTTTAATTTTTTTTTAGTTATTGATTGAAAGCTTAATTTTTGGGAATGTTTGTAGCTACTACCAATTTTACTGGTGTATCATGATTTGGTTGGTCAAAATGGAAATTTTAATTTTAGAAAATCTGTAGTCGTTAGCACACCTTTGATGTGGGTATTTGAATTTGCAAACATGCCAAGATGTTATAATCGTGACTAATTGTTTCTTTCTTTTTTTAAGTCAAGATGGTCTTCTCTTAATTGTGATTAAAATATGGCAAAATTAGTATAGCGTGGAAAGATTCTTGAGCCGCGTGAATGTTGTTTTTCCTTTAATATAGTTGCCTTTTGGGACTGATCTTACTTGTTTATATAACTAATGTTAATCGATTTGTCTTGCCTCAATTAAGTTGAAAAAAATAAAATAAAATTGTCTTGCCTCAATTAAGTTGAAAAAAATAAAATAAAATAAAATTTCTTACTTGATTATATTTGGCAAAAGATTGTGACTGATATTAATTGACCCCTTTCCCAATATATTTCCGATCTTCTATATATTGTTATTATAGTGATTCCTTAATTGATTTTTTGCCTTAATTAAATCAGCAAGCGTGTGTATTTTAGGATTCTTTTGTCTTATTTTTTGGGGATTTTTGGTTGATTTAGTTCTCCCATTGATTAAGGAATTCATATTTTAAATTGATTATTAATTTATTCCCTTCCTTTATTGTATGTCCTCTTACTCACTATATAAAGAGACCCCTCTTTTATTTATGGAGATGCGGTTGAATACTCTCACACCCGGACATTCTAACTTTCACAACCACTCTTACATTCTGATATTGCTCTCATATATGCATACTTGAAATACTAAAAATCACTCTTCTCGCTATTTTTAAAGAATTAAGTTTTCCGGTAAAAATATTAAAGGTCCCCCTCTCTAATTACCGTTTTGCTGTGTTGCTGTTCCGATTGGATTTGCTGCTAGCACTTCATTGCTGATAAAATATTCTGCTTAATTGGTTAGTCCTTCTCATTAGTGTAATTTGATTTTGCATTGTTTGCATGATTATATGTTTGAAAAAAATAAAAAGGAAGCACCCATGTCCGTTTTATATCCCATCTCCTTTCATTGTGTGCTTTAATATGACTATGTGTTTGCTTCATGATTTTGTCTATATAATTGATCTCATATATAATATTCGCTTTTGTTATATCTATATGTACTCGTAGTATTCCTTTCTTTGGTTTAGCAGGGTTGAACTAAAACTCAAGATATGAAGAGTCGCCATAATAGAGAAAAGATAGACATGCTGATTTCATAATTTTACTATTTTTGTTATTTTAATTTTTTTTATCATCGTTCTGTAATAATTTGTAAACTCTAAAACTCTCTATACAATATATATATTTGGGGATCATCTAAAGAGGGGAGGGGAATTACATGCTAATTGTTATTTTATCGCAAACTTACTTGTTTGTTAGAAAGCATGCTTATATGATTGTGTTTTGATGAAATCGTTCCTATTCTAATAACTTCACTCAAGATCGGCTCTAAATAAAATAAGGTAATTGTCATTAATCATCTATTTAATCTTTTAACTATAGTTTAAAAGTTGATCATGCAGTAATTCCTTATTATGATATGTTATTGGATTGACATTAATGACCTTCTTAACAAATAAATTGATATATGTCTGTTTCTTGTTCCATTTAATGCTCCTTATCCATTTTTACATAATAAATGGACAAAATTGTGAATATTGTCAAAATCCATGAAAAATGTATTTTCTGCCATCTCTATAGGTTTTAATAACTAATTTGAAATTATTCATCTGTTCTCAATAATTGTAATATTTTAATAGTTTGCTATAGAATTCATGCTCATAGGATTGTCAATCTGTAGCTAAATTAGAATTTACACGTCGATAGCAGTTCGTTAATTCTTTTTATTTTCTTTGTGTTATATGAAGTTTAGAAACCATGCCTATAGGAGTTACACAATTCTTAATAAATTATCTGAGTATATGCCTATAGGTTTCAATCTTTTTTTTTTTTTGGGTTAGAAATCATGTCTTAGGGTTAATAATTAACTGTCGTACCAATTAATTGAATGTTAAATAAAAAATAAATAAACAATAATTTTCCAGCATGTTAAATAACTGGAGTAATTTGCTGCATTCCTGCTCCCTGTTAAATAATTTATGCATCGCATCTGTATTTTCTGCCAGTTAAGTAAAATCAATCAGCTATTTCCAGCATGCTAAATTGTTTTGATATCTATTGTCCGGTTAAATCTTGCTCGAATTTAATAAACTGTTTTGCCTCTTAAAATCAATTAATAATCATTCTCTACATTTGCTACTTTCCACCCTAATTTAACTCTGCTTTAAATAATAACCTCTGCATCATAATTTTGCCACCTTAAAAAAAATCAGTTACTGGATTTCTGCATCTAATAATCTGCTGCTACATTCTTGAGTTCTCTGCAATAATCTTCTGTCTAAAATAAATAAATAAATTATAATCATGTTGTTTATGTTTTCTCTTTGTCTAAATCATTGTTCAATCCGGTTTTCAAATTTGGGTTGAACATGACTTTTAAAACTATCTAAAAAAATACTATCTCCTAATCCATAGTTAGTGGGAAAGTAAAAGGAATTTCGAGGTCTAATTCCATTTTTTTTAATTAAACCGATGCGTCCCCGGGAGTACCACCTACCCAAGATTTTGCATAAAAGGGATTATGTGTATTTATATGTAAATATTTATGTGCTTATATGAAACTAAATCATTTCAATCGTCTTCAAAATATAAACTATTATTAAATTTTTTCTAAGACCGACCTCAAATAAAAAATTATTTCTATGGTGGAGGAGCGCGATTAACAATATCGTGGTATCACCCCTATAAAGAAACAAACATTTTTTTTAAAAAAAATAAAAATAAATTATTCATAAATTGCTCAATCCTCAAAACTTTATCTTCTGCACATCTTATGCTTCTTTGGGGGTAGCGTAATAAATAAAATCGGATTATTTTCCTATATATTGATGTATATTCTGTTTTCTCACTTATTCTCTATAACTATTTCATGTTTAATATTATGTTATCACTTAGTCTTGTATGTTTAACTAATTAATTAAAATAACTAAAATGCTCTTAATTGTTAAATATTATATTATCACCTAGTCACCATGCCAATTAAATAAATAATAAATGAAGTGACCTTAAATGCTACTTGTAACCCCCACATAAATTGCATGAGATACGGCCGGGACCCACATTTGTGGACCTTGAGGGATGCATAACACCTTCCCCTCGAGGTAATTTGAACCCTTACCCGATCTCTGGTTCGTTGACCTTAGCTAGATTTAGTTAGGTTAGATAGGTGCCCTAACGCGCCTTAATTCGTTAGGGGACGACTCTTCAATCCTCCAAAACCCAAAAGAGTTGTTAGGTCGTGCACCAAAACCCGTTTTGCAAAAAACGGGGCGCGACAGGTAGGGTTGTGATAAAATTTTTCAAGCCCATTTAAAACTAGGGCTTATAAGCCCTTGGCCTTGAGGCTTGATCGGTGTCTACCCGTGAGCCAAAATTTTTTAAGGATAGCTTACAATAATCTCACTAGTATATAATCTAATTACTTAAAATATACACTATGTTGTAATATTATGAATCTTACTAGATTTTGGTACGTCCAGATACATGTATCTCGGAATATATGGACTGATCAAAATTAGGTTAATTTGTTCTAGATACACTATATCGAAATAGATTTGCATGTATCTAGGATACATAGAAAAATCTCGCGCCCTCGTTCCCCTCTCATCTTGCTTGTCACTCTCTTATCTCGCTCACGTATCTGGTATGCGAGATACATTCTAATTACACCAAATTTTTTTGCTAGTGTTATTGAAACAATACCATTGTTTGCCATATTTGATATGAAAATCTTTTCATTTTCTTGATGTTATAGAATTATAAGTTTGAGCTATTGCATAGGAGCGGGGATTTTATCATGTGCGCACCCAAAGGGTAGCGGCTATGAGTTTCCCTTGTCATAAAAATAAAGTTTGAAAAGAAAAAAAGAAAGGCTAGCCCGCCCCAGCCCTCGGTCCTTCTAGGGTTGGGTTGGATTTAGCATTTTCAGGCCCATCCAAATAAAGGACCGACCCATCCTAGCCCTTCAAATTCCTTGGCCCACGAAGTTTGGTCTCGGTGGGGCTGGGCCGCCCCTTTTTGACAGCTCTAGTTTTAACTTATACTCATTTACTAAAGTATATCGAAATTATCATGAAATTCACAAAGTTTAATTACATTTTTTTTTCTTCCATAAGAATTAGCAAATCTTTAAAGTTTCAAGAATCTTGAAAAAGTACTATTAAAAGTAGTTAAAATAATTATATTAATTGGGTAAATGTCACATGATTTCATTAAAATATATTCATAAAAAGTCGAATATATTTAATTATACAGATTAAGAAATTGAATGCTTTCTACCTAAATTCTTAACCCTAAATTTGCCTATCATCGTCACTAACCATGGCCATCCCGACTGTTGGCTAGCCTCTATCACTGAAGGCTGAGTCAACACCCAACAACATGATTTGCCTCGAAAACCATCGAAAGTTACATATGCTCATTCATTAAACTCAATCCCACCTACCCAACCACAATACAAATTGATCCCTTTGGAACAAGTCGGATATCTACATGGTGAACTAATAATCATATGAGAAGAGGAGGAGGTCGATCAAATGATTATCAATAAGAATCTTCAATATGCAGTTGTAGAAAGTTTTTTTTATGAATGATCGGAGATTCAAGATTTGAGGAGCTCACACCTAAACAATGTGAAAAGCGAACATTGAATCGAAGCTGAAAAAATATGTAAAATATACTCTCTAAATCACAATTATACATCTCTCATAATTTCTGATCATATCCAATATGAACCAGTAAATATAATTTCTTATTTGATCTGAAGGAAGAAACAACAATAGTTATTACAAGGATCTTATTTCCCTTACTTTCAATAAAAAAATTGATTGAAAAAAGTTATTCTTCCGTTCAATGTTGCAGTAGGGAAGCCCCTCCAGATGGATATGACAACACAAAACAAGATCAAACCTAGATGTGTGAGAGTTAAAATAGAGGTGGACTTGTGGACGATTTTTTCAAAAAGAGTAAATGTTGAGCTAAGAAAGAAGTCTTATGAATGAGTGGATAAAGATCAATTATAATTACGTTTCAAAATATTGCAAGATATGCATTGCAAGGCCAAAATGAGAAGGAGTGTTTTATCTTTCATCTAAAGCTACATTCAAAGAAAGAAGAAAGTACAAATCAAAAGGAAGAAATAGAAGAAAGGGACGAAAAAGAAAAGAAGATTGTGATTAAGAGAGAGAACAAAGAATAAAGAGGGGACAGAAAGAAGCGTAGGCTGACAATAATGGGTTCTAGAAACGTAAAAAAAGAAACTGAAGCATGAGGGAAAGACAATTTCAAAACATATATTTAAATCAAGGCAGCACCACAATAGGAAGTAGGGTGTAAACATAAATAATAAGCTTGAAGCGTTAGAAAGAGAGTTAGCTGAATAGAATAAAGGTAAAAATGTGGACAATATTTAGAAGGATGCACAAAAAGAGAAAGACAGTGATCATAAAGAGATATACGTAAGAAGTAACACCAAAAAAAATTAGTTTAAAGAATAAAGACATTGAACAACATGATTAGCATCCAAAAAATTCATACAACAATCCGAGAGAGAGGAACACACTTGCCATCTCGGATACCACTACATAAGAAAGATCCAAATAAGTAGTCATTTCAGTTGAGGCAATATAAGATGGTATCAATGTCACGCCTCGAGTCTACACCCTGGACGTAACTGACACTCGAAAACCATTGTTGGTTTCCAAGCGAACCCTAGGCCAAGCTCATTACTCGGCGAAAGACTTACTCAAGTAAAATGAAAACTCATGATGCAAAAATAACTTTAAAAAATTAATTCAAACTCAACTCCAATAATCATCTGAATATAATTTAACAAGTATTAGTTAAAAGTCTTATAAACTCAAAAGCATTACAACACAAAGGAAATAATGATAGACTTCTCGATCTTTAAACTATCTATAAAGCCTCTACTATTATAGAAGGATTATCAGGACAAGACCTACAACATCCTAACAAACTGAAAATAAAAGTGGAACCCTCCGGAAGTAAGGAGGCCCACCATGGGACTGCAGCTGGTATCAACGAAGCTTTGGTGATGACTCTGAATACCTGTATCTGTATCATAAAATATGCAGGCCAAATGGCATCAGTACATGGAATGTACGAGCATGTAAGGGGAATTTTAAAGCATAAACATAAGCTTGAACTGATAGAAAAGAAACATACTTACCTCTTCTCAAACTCAGTCAACTCAACTCAATCTCCTCTCAAGAATAGGATACTCAACTCAAGGAAACATAGTTCAACTCAACTCAACGATAAGGTACTCAACTCAGAGGTAAGATACTCAACTCAAAGATACTCAATTTCAGAATAAAGCAACAATAAAAGATGCAATATATTGAAAGATGTTAAAATAGTAGATAATAACTCAATTGTATGTAATGATACAATAATAACTCAATTGTATGATAAAATATAATAATAACTCTTATTTGGGAGATTCTCTAACTGACAACCATCACTATGAGCTATGTGATGATACAACATCTCGCTCACGCTACCAGAACTGTCTTATACCTTGTCGGAGTATAGAACTCCTCAACTAAGTGGATCCACTAAGCTATGCTTAAAAGCAATAAGAAATCATCTAAAAAGTATGACCCTTTACCCATTTTGGCAGACATGGTTTATGAGGATTTTGAATTGTCTGAACTCATGCTCATATCGGTGCTCAATACTACTCCCAATAATAAAAATACTTATGCTCATATGTTTAAAAACATAACTCTTCCTATGGTTTGAGATAATTGCTCAAAATACCCTCTTAAAAGAGGTAACTACTCTTGAAATATCTTTTAAACTCGTGACTCATTTAGAAATCTCAGTTTCTCTTTTATCAATGTAAAAATTGATACCCCTAGGAATACATAGTCCCCTTATACTCTTGCTCAACTCATACTTGAAAACTCTTTCTCAAAAATATATCAAAATCATATTATTATATGATCATTGATGACTCGGGAAGTCATACTGCATAAACATTGATGGTATATCTAGATACCATACTGTTCATACATTGATGGCATGCTCGATTGTCATACTAATCCTGTTTTAGAAAACTCTTTTCTCAAAACTCATCTTTACTTTATCAAAACTCAGTTTAAGAACTCAAGTGTTGGCTTTAAAAAGCTTATCAAAATTCATAACTCAACTCATAGGGTTCATGTGAAATTATAGACATGAACGACTCAACTCAAGGATCTTAGTAGTAGTATGATTCTCAGTACCAGAACTCAAAACCCAAGGACTCAAGAACTCGGTACTCATAAATCCAGAACTCAAGGACTCAATGATATTACTCAGCTCAAGAATGCTCAACTCATAGGGTTCATTTAGAATTATGGGCATGAACAACTCAACTCAAGGGCCTTCATGGGTAACATTTAGTAGTCCCATAATAAGGAATATGATCTCAAAAGGATTAGGAACTCAATGCTCAAAGAATTTAGAACTCAAAGATAATACTCCTCTCAAAGATACTCGATTTATGGAGTTCATGCGGAATTATGGGCATAAACAACTTGACTCAAGGATCTCAATAATAATGTAAACTCATGAATCTCAATAATAATGTAAACCCATGAATACACTCTTTTCATTCTCATACTCACTTACTCGAGTCTTGAAACAAATTATAAGTAATTGTAGAAGACTCCTCGAAAAGACTCAAAGGACTTTCTCAAATTTTTCCCTTACTCTACCTTGAATTTGAATTATGAATTCAAGGATCATGATTAGGATATATGGGATTTCTCAATGATTAGATGAAATTTAGATAGTTGATAATAAGAAACGGGTGAGGACACAAACATGGGAGTATGTGCGCAATGCGGAGGAGGATTATTATTTTTAGTCGCGAAATAAATTTTGGGACAGTGGAGTCTGTATCCTCTCTGCGACGCAGCGAAGGGGTTCTTGACTGGTGACTGAAACTTTGGAGCTTCTCTGCAACGCGGACCTAGGCGCATAATTTTGCCCAATCTTTTCTTCCTCTCCCAAACTCGATTCAACTCATACCCACTATAAATCTAAGGTCAAAATTCATGAATTCTTATAACCCACAACAATCTCAGCAAAACTAACACAAGGAACTATCAATTTACTCAACTCGTTCGCAAATCCTCACCTTAAAAACTCAAAACAACACTTAATTACTAATTAAATTCAAGAACTTCTCAAGAACTCAACAATTTAACATCAATAATGAATTCATGGGTAAACGATTACATGATTGGTGTGAGGGAGAACAAACCCAACACTATGGAAGCTTACATACCTCTTAGGGATTAAACCCTTGGTGAAAATCTGCAACAAAACTCAAGAATCTCGACGAACACCTTGAACCTTTCCTCTTTTCTCTTCTTGAACTCTCTTATAAACCCTAAGTGTGATTTAGGATAATGAAAACTGACCCAAATCAGTTGTAACCCTCAAAACCTTACAAAAAACTTTTAAAGTTGATGGGTTGAGGAAAAGACCAAAATACCCCTCATAATTTCGGGTAATAGACTGACTTCAAACGGGCATATCTCACTCGTCCAAATTCGAAACTTAGCAAACTCGGTGGCGTTGGAAAGATGATTCAGATATCTTTCATTTGATATCTTATGGGTCTCCTAACTCATTTTGTACTAAAAGTTATGGTCGTTTGAAGTTAACCCAAAACATAAAAGAATTTACGAATGACTTGAATGAATTATCTTTAGTTATTTTTGGAACTCAAGGTACTACCTCTAGTGACCACTTAAGAAAATTGAAATTCCTCGGTAAAATCCTACTGACAACTAAGGATGGTTCGAGTCTTAGCTCAAAAAAAATTGAGGTGTTACAATCAATTCAATAAAAAAAAATAATAGATATTTTTCAATGAGGAATCATAAGTGGGGAAAATACAAATTAAAGAGGCAAGAAATGAGAAAAAAATATCATACCAGGCCAAGAGGTAGTGGTGGAAAGGCAAGACAGGAAGCTCCAAAGGTCCACAAGATAACTGAGCAGGAACTAAAAGAGAAACAAGTTCTGGATAAAAATGAGAGTTTGGAAGAAAATATAACTCGAATCAACAAAGAAAGAGGCTTGTCCAGATCAATCAAATTAATTGAGAGAGAGAATGAAGGCAATTCCATATACTTCTCACGTGAATACAAAGAGTAAGAAGAGTTCCACCTCTGTATCTAATCAATGATTAAATACTATTTTGAAATATTGGATATGTTAAATCTTAACACTCTGTTTGGATCATTGTTATCCATTGTTTCATAATGTATTGTATTGTATTGTACTGTATGGTAGATACAATGTGTGGCTAGACTGTATTGTTTGTTGTTGTTTAATAACATTTTTCTTGTTTGGTTTGACTGTATCGTACTGTATTGTAATTTATAAATTTACTAAAATATCCTTAATTATTCTAGGGTAGGAGGTTTGACTATAATTAAATAATATAGAGTAAAGGGTAAAAAAGTGTTATGAAATATTATGCCAAGATATAATTGGAAAAAGAAATTAAGTAATAATGGGAACACACCAAATCGATTGTTCCATAAAATGGTAGTTTTCATTGTTATGTAACAATGGAATTTAACAATACAATACAATACATTTTAAGTAACAATCAAAACAAACATTGTAGGTATGGTAACGATACAATACAATACAATGAGTAACAATTATTCAAACATAATGTAAAAGTCCTTTGAAAAATTGATAGATTTAAATATAAAACTTCACTACTCATACATATTTCTTTTCGATCCTTTCTAAATCCCTCTAGAACTCTAGAGAGTTACAAAAAAAGATTGAATATATAAAATGCTAAAGTGAAGCGTTTGAATTTTTTTTAATATTTTGAGATGAAGGATCGAAAGAACATGACTCAATTGATACAATTGAACATCTAACCGTTCAGTTCAAAGTAAGAGGTTTAAAGTTTTTCAACATCATATAGCCTATGTCAAATTTAGTGCACTTGAAAGATCAGAATTATGAGAGGATTTAGGAGATACAACTTTCAACACACAAGGTCCATGATTAGTAAGAGGAAATTTTAACACTACCCTAGATAACCGAATAAACTGAGAGGCCTACTAATTACATAAAAAGACAATGGACTTTGCGTAATGTGTTAATAATTTTGCCTTTAATAAATTAAAATTTACATGAAGTTTTTACACGTGGTGGATCGGAAGAATATAAAAAAAAGTATGTATTTTTAAAAGATTGTTTATGGTCTTTTTATATGATGAGTTCGTGACTTTTGTATCGAACAATGGAGTCTAGCATTTTATCAGATAGGAATTAATCAGACTGTTGAGATTAATAAGTTTATGCATAATTAGTTAGTTAGTTTAAACAGTGTTACTTTCACAGAGTTAGTTAGTTAACAGTTTTTGTAGTTTGTTAGCTTTTCGTTAGCCAGCTGTCCTAGTTGTTAGATATTTCCAGTTTTCAGTCTGCATTTATATATTTGTATCTAGTTCTAATTCAGTTTTCATATTTCAGAAATGAGAAATATGTCTTCTCAATTAGCTCTCTCTTAATTTTGAGTTCAATATGTTCTAGAATCCACCATTAATGGCGGTTCACTGCTTTCATTCTGAGTTTTAACATGGTATCAGAGCAAGGGATTGATCAACCCTGTTTATCTCTGTCCTTCTCGTGAAGATCTCAGTTCTCAGCTCGTTTCAGGTTTACCTGTTCCTTTTCTTTCAACTGTTCTTCAGTCTTCTTTTACTTCCCTGCATATTATCTTCTCCATTTCTGTTGATTGATTCTGCTGCATTACAATGGTAAAGGTCACTAATCTAGAAGTAACTAAGAGAATTGAAATAAGAAGTGTTTAATACCTACATCCATAAGATAATCCAGGTGCACCTCTTGTACCAGTCATTTTCGATGGAATTGATTATCGATACTAGAGAAGAGGCATCATCAGATCTTTGTTAGTAAAGAATAAATTGGGTTTCATCAATGGAGATTCTAAGAAACCACTTTCTACAGACCCAGACTATAAACAATGGGAGAGGTGTGACAATATGGTTACATCTTGGATCCTAAATTCTTTGAATAGAGAAATTGTTGATAGTGTAGCATACATGGACAGTGCTTTAAAATTGTGGACTGATTTGGAGGATCGTTGTGATCAAACCAATGGTGCCAAGCTATATCAAATTCAAAAAGAGATCAATGATCTCATTCAGGGAGTTTTGGATGTCACAACTTATTACACCAAGATGAAGAAACTTTGGAAAGAATTGAGTAGTTTATGCATCAAAAACCACTGCAGTTGTGCATGTAATTGTGGAGCAAAGAATGTCATGCACAAGGTTGAACAAGATAGACGATTGATTCAATTTCTTATGGGTCTTAATGAGGTTTACATAATAATCAAAGGTAATATTTTGATGATGAATCCACTACCATCTGTGGCACAAGCTTTTTCCCTATTAATATAGGAAGAAAAACAAAGAGAGTTTAAATCAAACAACCAATTATTTGTTGAGTCCAGCTCTCTTGTTGCTAGCTCTTTAGGGACCTCGGGATGCTCTTTTGCTGCTAATGTTTCAAGTACTTTAAAAGGTCAGAATTTCCAGACAATTTACTCATTTGTTTTTACAAATCATAAAGGAAGACCATTCTGTGACCACTGCAAGAGACCAGGCCATATTAAGGAGAAGTGTTATTAGTTACATGGATATCTACAGAACAACAATCGATCTCAAAAATCTCAGTCTGATGGACAGGAAGGTTATAATCAATTCCAAAGACAACAACAATATGGAAATTCTAGTTCCAATCAGGCATACAGAAACAATAACAAAGGGAAATGTGTGGCAACTAATTTTGTAGGGCTGTCATGTGACTCTACTATGGGACAATGATGTGGCTCTGGGGTCAAATCACCAATCAGGACATTGACATCTCAAAGGAGTAGTATGGACAACTTGCCTACCTACTTCAACAATTTCAGGCAACATGTAGACAAAAAATCCTGTTATGAACTTTGCAGGTATCATTGCATGCACTTCTTCTATAGTTTTTGACAAACTTTCATGTGAATATTATAAAGCCAAAACTGACTTGTGGATCTTAGACTCATGTGCATCACACCATATGACATTTAACAAACTTCATCTCACCAATATTTTGCCATTACCTGAACCTATGTTAGTTAGATTACCTAATGGCTATAAGGTTAAGGTCACAGAGGTTGGAAATGTGCAACTAACTTCACAGATCTCACTGTACAATGTCTTATTCATTCACTCTTTCTAGTACAACTTGATTTTAATCAATTTCCTAGCTCTACATCTTAAATGTCTTGTTTCTTTCTCTAACACATCTTGTCTCTTGCAGGCCCATTCACTGAAGAGGCCTCTGGAAATTGGTAAGGCTTAAGATGGTCTATATCTCATTTGCTCAGACGGTCTGCAAAAGAGCAAACACTCCACTTCATCTGAAAATCCTACTACATGTCTTTAACTTCATAGAATTGATAGGTTACATTGTCAATGTACTTCTCATTCCTGTTTACCTCATCAAAATGTAATAAATAGTTCATCTGACAGTAAAAACAATACTATTTATGTTGATAGCAATGTTGTTACCACTGGTGATGATATAGACTTGGTCATGTTCCTTTTGTTAAAATGAAGAGTACATCCTCAATACCTGTGGTTTTCTCTCAAAAACACCTTTTTGTTACCCCATTTGTCCCATGGCAAGGCAGACTAGACTACCTTTTCAATAGAACACTCATAATAACACTGCTCTTTTTGACTTAGTCCATATTGATTTATGGGGGTCATACCAAACACCCACACATGACAACTTTAGATTCTTTCTTACCCCGGTGGATGACTTCAGTAGGTCCACTTGGACACATCTACTCAGTCATAAAAGCAATGCCTTACATGTTATTAAAACCTTCACAACCATGGTTGAAAACCAATTCAAAACTACCATTAAAGTAATTAGATCAAATAATGGGCTTAAATTCACCAATACTGAGTCCATCCAATTTTTTCAGTCCAAAGGTATTATTCACCAAAAGTCTTGTCCATACACACCTCAACAAAATGGTGTGGTGGAAAGAAAACATAAATACATTCTTGAAACAACTAGGGCACTTCTTTTTCAGTCCAAACTCCCTACAAAATACTGGGGAGAATGCATTCTAACGACTACCTATATAATTAATAGACTCCCTTCTGCACCTCTAAATAACCAACATCCATATGAATTGTTGTATGGGGTGAAGCCTTTTTACTCACACTTAAGAAGTTTTGGTTGTTTGTGCTACCCAACTATCCCTAAAACCCAAAGATCCAAATTTGAACCTAGAGCATCTCCACATGGTTTTGTAAGGTATCCATTTGGTATGAAAGGATACAAGGTCATGAGTCTAGCCACTAAAAGGTTGTATGTCTCCAGAGATGTCATTTTTCATGAAACAATTTTCCCATTTGCAATGACTAAAGATCCTACTCTCTTCTCTTCTTCTCCTTTCCATCCTCACTGTTTTACTGATCAGTCTGCATATCTCACTTCTGGTTCATCATTTGATCCTACTGTCCAGAGTGATCATGAGAGGTCAAGTGACACAAATCCTACTTTACCTCCTGACCCTTCTAGTCCACAACATCATCCTTCTCCTAACACCTCAACAACACCTCTCCAACAAGTTCAACAACCTGATATGACAACCAGGAAGTCTCATAGGACTCACAAATTGCATACATACTTGTCAGACTATGTTCACTCTATACCTGCTTCACAACCCACAGACAACCACACACCAACATTTCCTACCATATTAACTGCTTGTTTTTCCCTCAACCACCATATATCTTCTGCAGAATTGGATCCTAATAGTCAAGTTTTTGATTCAAATATTGCTCATGATTGTGAGCCATCTAGCTATGAAGAAACTGCTCTTGATCCTGCCTGGCAAACAACCATGACTCAGGAATTTGCTGCTTTGCATGATAATTGTCACAACTCAAGCCTAGGGCCTAGACGTGACATGGCGAATGAGGAACCCGAAGGAACCCCAAACAAGCCTCTCAAACTTGTCATCACACTTCATCGGTCGCGGAAGTACAATCAACATTAATTAACGGGAAATAGGGACTAAGGGCAAACCATTTCAAAATGACATCATAGAACAAGAGTCAAGCTCATTTACAAAATACTTGTCCAACGCACACCTCTACATACATAGATAGGACGGGGGCCATGACATACTACCGGCTCCCCTCATAGTCAAAATACAATTGCAAGCTAAAGTCTCAAAACATAGGAGTAGGAAACATAACATAGCCCTCGAATCATTGAGGACTCACCAACAAACTCGGATAAGCACCGTACTAGCCACGTGAATGGAGAGAAGGATCAAGAGTAGCTCCGGTCCCTACATGGTGACATCATGTAGGCAAAATATGCGTTAGTACTTGGAATGTACTAAGTATGCGGGGTGCAACACAACAATAGACAAGGACACAATCGAAATACAAGAAATAGTTTCATAGGCATTATGAATAACAATATGAGGATGCATGATCAAAGTGAAGTCAAAACATGTTTAAGTAAATCTATACTAATAGTAGATATCATATGTGTATGCATGATCCAACCAATCTATAACCCCAACTTAGGATGGGGGATGCCGTTCACACCCGGACACCCTGGTGGCAAGGTATAAACCCCTCACATGGTTGATGTTGGTCACACCCCAAGCATCCTAGGTGGTGAGATATAAACCTCTCACATGGTTGATGTTGGTCACACCCCAAGCATCCTAGGTGGTGAGATATAAACCTCTCACATGGTTGTCCGGTTCTTTTCCCCCGGACCGGGCATGGTCATGCAACACTTTATATAGGAAATTCCCATTAGGCTCTAATGCAATCTCACGTATGGAATGAACATATACACAAGCTTAGTTTGTCATCAACACATCTCTGGATTGCCATACATCTCATAACTCAAGCTTTAAAGCATCGATTCATCAATTCTCCATAGTTGGACATTTTGTCAAACACCTTGAAGGCATGTAATGGAATCAAAGAGCATGGAAAATAGGGTAGTAATTATGCAGCCAAACCAGTGAACAACCTACAACAACACCTTTTAACACCCACAATACCACATGAAAATCTCCACATCCATTCCAAATTTAGATTCAAGTTCTAGAGTCACAACATGCTCAAAACAATCACTTTTCATGTTTAAAATTCAATGTGCAGGAAATTATTACAAAGAACAAGACTAATTTATGAATCTTAACTTAAACCATGAATTAGTGAGTAGAATAGAGTCTAGGCACTATGGGTGGAAGGACCCATGAGTTCAACACCACATACCTTGAGTTCTTATGAAGGTCTTGAGAGTGTCTTCAATGGAAGCTTGGAACTTGGAGCAAGAGTCTCTTCAATCTTGAGGAAGGTTTTGGATTAGGGTTCTTGAGAGAACTTGAGAGAAAATGTGTCTAAGTATGGGAGAGGTGTTTTGGGAAATGTTTTAGAGATGAGAATTGAACTAATGGTATATAGGAAATAACATATGCCCTTTGGAAAAATGGTCCAACACTTGGAAAAAAAATGAGGCGGGTGAACAGTAAAAACGCCCACTGGAAATTGCATTTCCTGCCGGACAGATTTTACGAAAATGGGCATAACTTCTTCGTCCGAACTCCGAATGAGGTGAAACGCAGTGCGTTAGGTAGATAACTCAAAGGGATTTCCATGGAGATGTTATGGGCCACCCAATTATTTGTGTGCTAGGAGATATGACCCTCCAAAGTAGACCCTCGAAAAAGGCTTCACTTGGAAATTTCGGATTTTGATACGGTTGCTCTAAAATTTGGGTTAGACCAATTTCCCACTCAATTTGACCCCCTAAACAAGAATATGAAGTCGGATTTTCGAAAAACGAAACGGATTTTTTTGATATAGCTAAACAAGTTTCCGGTAACTTCCGAAGCACATTTTTAAGAACCTTTTGGGTCATTTCAATAATAATACATGGTCCCTTATTCCTTTGCTTATTGGTAAGAAAGCTATTGGTTGTAAATAAGTTTATAAAATCAAACACAAGGCAAATGGTAGTGTGGAAAGATACAAAGCAAGGCTAGTGGTTAAAGGGTATACTCAGCACCTTGGCATAGACTATACAAAAACATTCTCACCAGTTGTTAAAATGACAACTGTAAGAGCTTTGATTGTTGTTGCTGCAAAGAAACAGTGGAATATTTACCAGCTTGATGTTAATAATGCTTTTCTCCATGGATATTTGCATGAGGAAGTATACATGGATGTCCCTCTAGGTCTTGTTGTGACACATACAGGGTTGGTTTGTAAGCTCAACAAGTTCTTATATGGTCTGAAATAAGCAACCAGACAGTGGTATGAAAAGTTGACTGCAACTTTGAGTTCATGGGGTTACACTCACTCACTATATGATTATTCATTATTCTATAGGAAAAGGGGCTCTTCTACTATTTTTCTAGGTGTCTATGTAGATGATATTATACTTACAGGAATTGATTCTGAAGAAATTGTCAATCTCAAAAGTTTTCTCCATGACCAGTTCAGGATCAAAGACCTTGGGAGCTTGCACATTTCTTGGGTTTGGAAATATTATATATGGATGATGGAGTCATTATATCTCAAAGAAAATTTGTACATGACCTTCTCAAGGACTTCCATTGTGATAAACTAACTCCCATGGTTTCTCCCTTAGATCCTAATGTTAAGCTTAAGGCTCATGAGGGCAGACCATTGAGTGATCCTACCTTGTATAGAAAGTTAGTAGGAAAGCTGAATTTCCTCACTCATACTAGACTTGATATTGCCTATGGAGTTCAACATTTGAGCCAATATATGCAAGATCCCAGGGAACCTCATCTTCGAGCTACTTTTCACATGTTGAGGTATCTCAAAAACGATCCCACCTTGGACATCTTCATATCATCTTCTCCTGATTTTGAAGTTCAATCTTTTTGTGACTCCGACTGGGCATCATGCCCTGACTCTAGAAAAATTGTTAGTGGTTACATTGTCTTGCTGGGAAACAGTCCCATCAGCTGAAAATCTAAGAAACAGGAGACCATTTCATTGTCCTCTGCAGAAGCTGAGTACAGATCATTACGAAAGGTTGTTGGAGAATTGGTTTGGCTACAACGATTGTTCACTGAGTTAATTGTTCCTCTCATTGGTCCTTTCCCAGTATATTATGGCAGTCAGGCTGCACTTCACATAGCCAAGAATCCAGTTTTTCACGAGAGAACCAAACACATAGAGGTCGATTGCCATTTTGTTAAATCCAAGCTTTAAGAAGGTTTAATTTCATTGCATCACATCAGCACTGGTGATCAAGTGGCCGACATCCTCACGAAGGCTCTCACAGGAATCAAACACTCTGCTATTATGGACAAGTTGGCGGTGTTCACCTCACCTCCAACTTGAGGGGGGTGTTGAGATTAATAAGTTTATGCATAATTAGTTAGTTAGTTTAAACAGTGTTACTTTCACAGAGTTAGTTAGTTAACAGTTTTTGTAGTTAGTTAGCTTTCCGTTAGCCAGTTGTCCTAGTTGTTAGATATTTTTCCAGTTTTCAGTCTGTATATATATAGTTGTATCTAGTTCTAATTTAGTTTTCATATTTCAGAAATGAGAAATGTGTCTTCTCAATTAGCTCTCTCTTAATTTTGAGTTCAGTATGTTCTAGAATCCACCATTACTGGCGGTTCACTGCTTTCATTCTGAGTTTTGACACATACTATACTCATTTGCATGTCAGTTGCAACACTGCGCAAGAGAAAATCTTAAAATCATTTAGATTCCTAAATTTAAATCCACATATCAGAATTTTATGAAAAATATGAAAGACGCTTGGAAGGAAGAGAGAATAAATTGTTCACCTTCCAGTTCAAAGCATTTTAAAGAGAGTAAAGAGATTAGTGGCTAGTAAAGCAAAAGTACTTTTGAAAATAGTTTTCAATATGTTTCTACTTTAGAAGATTTAATAAGGACCGTAGAAATTCAGTTAGAAATATCGCAAACAAAGATTAATAGAGTAACTTTTAGCAAGGTAGAGCCATACTTGAAAAGATATTTGTCCATAGAAGAGAATTATTGAAAACAAAATGTTATGATAAGGTGATTCAATTATGAAGATAAAAGCACCAAGTAATTCCACTCCTTTGTAAAAAAAAATGGAGAAGAAAGCTTAATATCTCGAAAGACTAAAATCAGAAAAGGAGATACCACCACTTCAACTTAGAACATTGAGAAAGAAATAGTTAATATATTTAAGGAGCAATTTCAAGAAGAGCTAAAATTAAGAAATTACTCAATGCTAAAATGCATCCCTTAGTTACTAAGAAGAGAGAAAGTGAGGAAATAGAAAAAAAATTCTACAAAAGAAAAGGTAAACTAGGTGGTCTTTAAGTTCGATGAAACAATGCAAGTGGTTTAGATAAATTTTAAAGATATTTCTTTGAAGTTATGCTGGGACATAATTGAAGAATATACCACTAATGAAGTGAAAAATTTCTTTTGTGTTAGAAATTATCAAAATATGTCATCCATACTAATCTAGTTCTATTGCCCAAAAAGAAAGTGGTTAGTAGCTTTGAGTATCTGAGACCAATAAGCCTTGGTACTTTTACTAATAAGAGCATATGCATATTGATGCATGAGATAAATGCTAGTGTGCTTCCTAATAGCGGTTCTCTCAATCAATCAAGTTTTGTTAAAGAAAGAAGTATTATTATGTACTATTGACTTAGGAAATAATTTGAGACATAAGTATGAGGAACAAATTACATAATTTTATGATCTGTCACGACCCAATTCACATAAGTCATGGCCAACGCTCAGTAAGCCTAAGCCTACTAGCAAGCCAAGACAAACTTCATGCTAAAATTTTGGTAGAATTTCCTCTATGCAGGGAGTGATCCATAAATTTTGACCCTATCAACATTCAATAAACAACAACATAACTTACTACAATAAGAACATATAAAGTCTAAGAGACTAATATAATCAAAGTCAATGACTCCATATAACTTAGAAGTTTCAAGTCATCTTTTCATCAATACAAACAAAAATCAAATTTACAAGACGACTCAAAGAGCAAGACTCTAGGATTAAGTACACTAATATACTTCATTAGTTGAAATAAAATATTGGCCCACGCGAATCAAATGTGGGGCTTACTGTATCTGGCACAAACTGTGCCTATATCTATGCTTGGAGTCAAGGGTCACCTTCAGCTAAATTATCCTAAAGAAAAAAGAAAAGAAAAAAAGAGTGGGGTCAGTCCCATCAACTGAGTGAGTAATAACGACAATCATAGCGATTTGCCTGGGACAAGAATATAAATAGAAAAGCATGCAAATTATAAATCATCATCCATAACTTGCTTCAATCAAATTAGCTATTCAAGTATGAAAATTATATTCAAGATATTTCAATAATCACATCCAATATTTATTGGGAGGATCCAATGCCAATATCGAATATATTTTCTGACACTACGAATTTAGCATAACCGTCTGACCACCCGCCAGCTAGGTTCCCTTCTAGAGGGTGGATGTACCGCATTAGTTTTCCTGCAATGTGCACCAGGTCTAACGATTCCGACATTAGATAATGGCGATACTGACAAAGTTAGCTTCCTGAAAAGAAGTTCCCTTGAATGCAACATGTTTACATATTCTTCATCTGTCAAATTTGAATCCTACAACATATAATAACTCATAAATTCAAGAGTAATAGGTATGTAACTCATGATAGAAACTATTCAATACATTTTCAAATATTTGATCATACTATCGCTTGTTTGCGTACAAGAGATTAATTTTTAGATAAGTCAGTTCAAAGCAAGAAAACAAATTTAAAATACGAGATAGTTGAAATCAACTATGGAAGAATTATCACTCACAATACTCTTGCCATATAACTCCAATTGCTCCTAATGATTCTACCTTTGACGTACAATTATCTAAACAAAGATTATATAATATTTGAGTCAAGGTCATGAGTTCATCAGAATACTAATCCTTATTCTCTAGCTACTGCCTCAACTTAAATTCTTTTTTACTTTTATCCTAAAAATATAATTTTAGTAGTCTTTATTAGCAAGGTTTTGATTCAAAATCTTGAAATTTCAAGCCGGCAATATACACCTAGTTTTGATACCCCTAATCAGATTTTTAATTTTTTTCCAAAGTTAGAAAATTTAAGAGAAAGTTCTAGATCATTTGATTATAGATTCTAGATATTACTTGTAACACCTCGGTCTTAGAAATAGCTAATTTTAGGAGGAACTAGATTGGAAAGAGCTAAATTGAGAGTTGTGCAAGTTAGACTTCAATTGTGAATTTTGAGTCAACTTCAAACGACTATAACTTTTAGTACGTGATGTGTTAGGTGGCCCATGAGATATCAAATGAAAGATCTTTGAGTCATCTTTCCAACGCCGCCAAATTTGCTAAATTTTGAGTTTGGATTATGGAGATATGCTCGTTTGAGTTCAGCCTGTCCAGTTAAGAAAATTCATCCGAATTAAGGAGAGATATTTTAGTATTTTCCTTACCCCATTAGCCTTAAGCGTGTTTTTCACCTAATTAGGGGGTCAAGGCTGATTAAAATTAGTTTCCAACTAATTCTAAAGTGTTTAAGAAACTAGGGCTAATTTCAAGAAGAAAAAAAGGGAGAAAGCTCCAAGCGTTCATCGAGTTTGAGGATTTTCGTCAAGGATTCAATTCCTTCGAGGTACGTAAGTTCTAATAGCGTTGAGTTCATTTAACCTCATGCCAATCATGTAAATTTTATCCTTGATTTTGTTCTTGAGGTCAAATGATTTGAGTTCTTGAGGTTTTGTGCTTCGTTCTTTGATAATGGAGTTCTTGTTGAGTTCTTGAAGTGAGGGTTGCGAATGAGAGTTGTTCTTGATCGATTTTTGTGTGGATTTGGTTGTAAAAGTGTTGGGGTTATGTTTCCAAAGGAGTTTGAATGAATTCATTCGATTCTAGATAGTTAGGGCATCAGATTGAACAAGAAAATTTGTCAATTTCTGGGCATGGGATTGGGATAGTGCGCCACCATAGTACCAAAACTACTGCCCAGTAGTTTGGGGACTGGCGCGGCGCACCACTCAGTGCCCCCCAAACAGTGGTCAGTAGTTTTGGGGATGGCGCCCTGCGCCACTCAGTACGCCAGGGTCGTCAGGTCCCCTACCTTTCCGACCTTCTTTCCGTGTAAGTTCCCTCGAATCGTACCTATCTTTTCTACTTGATATCCACACCAAAAATCTTCATTAATCCTTGAGAGATCATTCATATCCAAGTCATAACTCTTGAATTCACAATTCAAACAAGATAGAGTTAAGAGTAAAGTTTGAGGAAGTTCTTTGAGTCATTTTGAGATGTCTTTTACAATCTTTTAAAACTTGTTTTAAGACTTGAGTACTTGAGTATGAGAATGAAGAGAGTTGAGCTTTATTTTTTTTGCAAAATGAATATGTGGGAACTAAGTATTCCTAAGAGTAAATGTTTTTATATTTAAAACGAGGGGAAACCTTGATTTTCAAATGAGTTCATGAGGAATTTTGAGCACTATATCTTTTAAGAGAATCTTTTGAGCAATAATCTCAAAGTTGAGGATGAGCAAGTGTTTTTAAACACATTAACATGAGTTATATTATTGGGAGTAGTATTGAGCACCGATATGGGGATGAGTTCAGACAACTCAAAGTCCTCATAAACCATGTATGCCAACATGGGTAAAGGGTCATACTTTTTATATGATTCCTTATTGATTTTTAAGCATAGCTTAGTGGATCCACTTAGTTGAGGATTTACTATACTCCGGCAAGGTGTAGGACAATTATTGCAACGTGGGCGAGACGTTGTATCATCAGATAGCTCATAGTGATGGTTGTCGGTTCGTGAATCTTCGATACAATAATAAAAGAGTTATTATTGTATTTTTAAATAAATTGAGTTATTATCTACTATTGTAAAAGATTTGTTTATAATGCATATTTATTATTGCTTTTACATTGAACTGAGTTAAGTATTTCTGAGTTTGAATATGTTTGAGTATCTTTGAGTATCCTTAAATTGAGTTGAGTTCAGATGAGGTAAGTATGTTCTTCCTTTTTATCAGTTCAAGCTTATGTATGTGCTTTAGAATTCCCCTTGCATGCTCATACACTCCATCTACTGAAGCCATTTCGCCTGCATCTTTCATGATGCAGATACAAGTAACCAGGGTCATCAATAGGCACTCCGTTGATATCACCTGCAGTCCCAGAGTTTGATTGGTGAGCCTCCTTGCTTTCCGAAAGGCTCCACACTTTGCATTTATTTTCAGTTTGTTAGGATGATCGGGGGTATTTTCCCGACATCCATCGTAGTACTTAGAGGCTTCGTAGACAGTAATGTTTTGAGGAGTCTTTTCATTTCCATTGTTAAATGTTTAAGACTTGAGTTGCCTTTTTTGTCCAGTTGAATGTTTTTTAAAATATTTTGAGTTATCTAATTTGAGACTTTTTGAGAAACCTTTACTTCTGAGTTCATATATTATTAAGTCTTCTGTTGAGTATTGAGTCAGGTTAAGGGTTCGCTTGGGGACCATCATTGGTTCTCGAGTGCCAGTTACATCCGGAGTGTAGGCTCGTGATGTGACATTACTACTATCTATGTCAGCAAAATATAATAATGAATTTAGAAGTCAGTATATGTATTAGCAACTTACTTTCAAAGTCAAGAATGGATATAAACAGTTGGGTCTTCTAAAATACTTGCTTGTTTTTATAAGGTTTTGAGATGAAAACCTTTACTTGGTGTTGGATTTTGTTGTTGGTTTCCTTTTTTCTTACCTTCTTCTTTCTTTCTATGTTATTTTTATGCACTATTTTTTTCTTTTTCCAAAAACTGGCGTTGGACAGCTTTAAGTTGAACCCAGCGTAGCCATTTTAAACCCTTCACTGCCTTTTTTCTAATTTTCTTTTACTAATTACTTTATTAAGAAGGTGGGTTAAAAGATGGGGTTTAAGTAACTAATGAGTTGGGTTAGGTAATTAATTGGTTACTTATTTTAAATGGGCCAAGCCCAATATTTTAAGTCATCACATGATCAAACTAGACATAGCAAAAGCATATAATTAGGTGTCATGGATTTTCCTAACCATGGTGTTTAGAAGTTCTGATTTCTCTAAAAGGATCATAGACATGATTGTGAGGCTTATTAGTAACAATTGGTACACATTGTTGCTTAATGACCAAGCTTATGTATTTTTTCAATAATTCAGAGGGCTAAAGCAAGAAAATCCCCTATCTTCTACTCTGTTTACAATTATTGCGGAGATATGAAAAAATTAGAATTTAATGGTTATAAAATGAGTTAATATCTTAAAAGGTCACTCAACTTTGAGAATTTATCTTAAAAGGTCATTGAACTTTGTTTTATACCAATAAAATCACTCAACTTATGCATTTGTATCAATAAAATCACTCAATTTATGCATTTGTATCAATAAAATCAATAAACTATGTTTGACAAGATTATAAATTATTTTTTTTATACCATGAAACATAAATCCCATAAGTAAATAAAATTAAAGAAAACTCATTAAGAAATTTTACCGAAAAAATTAATTAGCGAAATAAATACTCTTATGGCATAACAATAAATAAATATACAAAAATATCATATGAAATTTCCTTCTCTACAATTATTATTTCTAGCGAAAAAAGTTAAGTACGTATCATTTTCCACGAAATTAAAGGGTTTAACAAATATTTTCATAGAAAAAGTATTAAAAAGGGAACAAAATAAAAGTTCAATACTCATTTTTTTTTTTTTGGATATACTCACCAATACAATTGCAATATGAAATTAGCCGGAAACAGAGCAGAATTTATTGTTTTACAAATCCTCACAACTTTCTGAAACCAGGAAAAAAAAAACTCGTAGACAGAAGTGGGAAAATAAACTTGAATTTTGTGTGCTTTGAGTTTTCGTCGTGAATTTGCTTGAGTATTAGTGTATATTTGTTTATTATAATATCATAAGAGTATTTGGTTAACTAATTAAGTTTGTTCGTAATTTGTTTTTAATGAGTTCTTAAATTTTTATTTGTTTGTGGGGTTTTATGTTTACATGTAATAAAAAAAAAATAATGATCAATTTAGTGGAGTGATTTTATTGATATAAATGCATAAATTAAGTAATTTTATTGATACAAAACAAAGTTCAGTGACTTTACTAAATAAATTCTCAAAGTTGAGTGACCTTTGAAGATATTAGCCCATTATAAAATGTCTAAATAGAGTTCAGCTATTAATCATTTGTCTTATGATGAGAACAATAAGATTTACCATTAGTTCAGCTTGGAACATCTCTATATGTAGGTATCAATCATGATATTGTAATTTGACTATTTCCTACTTGTTTGAATGATTTTGTGACTTATGAAAATGTCTATTCATACACCGATTGATATGTGATGTACCTTGCTTATTTGATTGATAATAGGCACTTCCACCAAAGTAGAGTCGAATAATGATAATTGTAATGAGTTGATTAACTTCTACGAAATATGTACATCATGAATATGTCTTTATTATCTAGAATCGATATTGCAAGCCTTCAATATCATTTGAAATTGAGTTGCATGCATGCCTACATGTCACGACCCAGATCGTCGTGATTGACACCCACACTAACCCTCCGTTGGGAGAACCATTACTACAACCCGACTAAGCAACTTAACAAAAACTAGGCATTTAAAGCTACGGAAGCAGGTTTAAATGACCAAAAGAAATACGGAGTTCCCATAAACTCCAAAGGTTTAAACAAATAACTAACCAAACTAACGCGAAAGTCTTAACCCCTAGAACCTGAAAGTCATTGTACCAAAACTCTACTAACGACAAGTCTAAGAGCAAGGGGTACAACCCTGAAACTAAACAAACACCTTTAACAAATAGTCTGGGTCCGAAAAGAGTGGACTTAAACAAGAAAGATGCATGGCAGCCTAAAAGAACTGGCTCACCCTTGAATCCGGTCACGCTCAATAGTCACCTAGATGAGGTCTATCAATAGCCACCTGAAGATTCCATGTACTCAACAAAGAACAAACAAGTGCAGTATCAGTACACAACCACAATGTACTAGTAGAATCACACGACTATTCCAGTAAGTGAAATATATATAAGTAGTCACAACAAAGTAAAACACCATATACAGAATATATATATATACATACAATGTTCAATTCCACACTCTCAATAACAAGTATATATGACAAGTCATTGGTCCTTTTATGGAACCCATACCCAAACTGTTAGTGTACCGGTACGTGGTATCCGATCCAAGTTAGTGTGCCGGACGTGACACCCAATCCCATAAATGCGCTGGACGTGGCACCCGATCCAAGTTAGTGTACCGAAATGTGGTACCCGATCCAATATATATGTCGGTACGTGACATCCGATCCCCGTTAGTGGTTCGGAATGTGACACCCGATCCATTCAACAAGCCACAATCACAATCATAATGTACATTCTTATAATTATACAATCAAGTGTTGATTCATAGCATACAATCATTCGTTCATACTCAATTACATTAGGTGTGATCAATAGGCTTCATTAACATGCATACATGCATTACAATGAAGCAATTAGTAATATATATCACGCAAAACATGAAATCACAATCATCACCTACTTCGAACAAATCTTGAATCCCCTAAGAAACTTGATTTTTTCCCTTTCCGAATTCTTTTCGCCTGTTCTTGGTCTACAAACAGTCAATATAACTCAAGGATCAATAAACAATACCTAAATACCCGAATCATAATCAATAATATCAACCCAAAGTCAAACCCTTGATCCCCATACCCAGATTAGGGCTTTTTTCACCATAATTCCAGGATCAAATCCCTCCCCCATCGATAATTACCCAAGAAGCTAAGTTTTACGGAACGAAAAATTGATTCGGGGAGTAAAAACCTTATCTTTGGTGCTAGAAGAGGTGGAAAACCTTCAAGAAATACCCCTGGCTCATTCCTTAGCTCTCAAGGTCAAAAATTACAAAATAAAACATTTTTTGGGTTTATTTCCAACTTAAGTCGCGACTGTCCCGTCACAACAGACCTCATCCCGCTACAGCGGCCCCACTCTAGCGGCACTAATCCCGCTCTGGAGGCTTGCACGGAGACAGAACGTCAGAATTAGAGTTTCAAACCCCCATTTCACAACACACCATCAACCCATGACATTCAAAAATAACTCATTCACGCTAAGATCAGTTTCAGGAGTTCTACTCGCCCGAATTTAATTTCGTAAAGTCGTATGGGTTCATTAACGTCTTAGCTATCTACTCATGTGATCAAATTCATAATTAAATCTCTTATTCAATACCAGATTTCCCTAGACCTCACTAACTCCAATTTCGTCCAAATCTGAACTAGGCTAGGAAATCTCAAGTTACTACCAAAAAGTTTACTGGCCCCAATTTTTTCCCCATTGGTTTTTTCTTAACGACTGAAATCAGGTTGTTACAATAGATACCAATTTATCCATCACTCGTCCCCGAGTGATCAACTAGGAAATATTGGCTAAAGTAAGGGTAGAGTAGTACATGAATCGCTGAACAACTGGGGATACTTGTCTCGCATGTCCTTAGCTTCCGGACATCGCGATCAAGAATTGCAACCGATTCTTCCTTATACAAAATGTTTTGTTTAACAAACTGAGTCTCACTTTATGATATAATTTTCGTCCCCAAACCAACCAATTGAATACCTACACATCCTCCCATACAATGCCTTAATGAAGTCAGCACAATACTCGAGTAATAATTATTATTGTATGTGCATTTAACTAACAACAAAGCTATTCCCAATAACTACCAAAGTTGATCGTACACATATCTGCAACATGTTGTCAAGGACTTTGACACAAACATCTGGACGAATCCTTTCTCACATAACCATGATAAAATCCTAACTCAATACTCGCTACAATTAGAGGTGAAACTGAACCTGAACCAACCAACACACACTCATAATACCCAAACAATCATAGTTCTTATCATCATCTCCATCGCACAACATAATTCCCATGAGCTTAAGTTATAAAAATTTGATCTTTAGACATCAGATACTCATCGAGGGATATGTCCAAGCATACAAGCCCTCTAACCACACTATCGAATGCTAGATTTAACAATTATGACTATAGATTATCCTTAAGAACGGTAGAATACACACATAATCGTTACATGACCTCGACGACAAGATGAATATTAAGATTGCCAGACAACCATAATTACGCATGGTAGCTCTTCTATAAACTCTCATAAGCAATGTGCTACATGTAAAACCATTGTAATACTTTAACAACTCTAAGACGACGCCAAATATGTCCTCTAAAATAACCAAATCTTCCCAATCATCCCACTTAACCAAGAGAACATCGCAGGATCAGTACACCTGATCCACCACTAAGGATCCACCTATAAAAGTGAAATCACATGAGCATAACTAGTGAATCATACTCACAACCATGTACAAAATGAAATAGATGGTCACATAAGAATTTAAGGAATAAATATTGAATAACACTAAAGGTTTTCCTCTGAAGAGTCAATACCAGTCATTTCCATTGAGTTGACTCCACATACTCTTCACATCATTCCACTGAAGTCTACACTCACAATGCTAACAACCATCATGAACACTCCGACCATTTACCTTACTATAAACCAACACTTTTAAATGAAAATTTTTCTTAGGTACTTAACAATAAACAGTAATAAACTTTACGACTCAACCCAGGTGTAAGTCCTTTCAAATGCTCAATACCAGATACAATTTCTCGTTTCTCACTTCCAATTCATACCTTGACAAAATATATCACCACGAATATAAACTTACAATAAAAAATCTAAATTGTAAATTCAACTGTATAACACAATCCCCTTATCTATCAAGATTAGCTTGTACCTTGAAGATTTTTATGAATTAATGCATCTTCGCCTACCATTGATCGCATCTCCATTGATCTTACAATACCTTTCGCTAACAATTTAATCGCACTCATTACTAATCTCAAAATAAAACAAGCACTTATAATCACATTCGAGCTAATGTTTGTACGCTCCTTTCTCATGTCTTTTTCAATAATTTTTAACCAATCTGATGGACCCGTGGCACTATCACCATAGCCACAACAAAAAGAAGGAAATCACGTGTCTCTGAATCCAATTATCTACCCCTCTGAAGATATCTCTTTAGCCTTTGCAATCAAATAAAATATTCTTGCTCTCGTCTCTTTCTCAAGGTTGTACTATATCCCACTATTTTTCCTTCATTATGACTCTAGCTCTTTTAAATTCTATTCGAGTGGTGCCCTGCCATCTCTTAAAACTTCCCATACAACCACGCTATCCACCAAATATTAGAAAACTACGACCTTGGATACTCGCAAGTCGTAATTACTATACAAGATTCGTTTAACCAACAATCTTATTATATCGTTGCATTCTCTTACAATCCACCACGAACTCTTATTACCATTATGCTCAGTTAGCCCTGGCTATCACTTACAAAGTCAACCTTTTCATCGGCATGACACCTCCAACTCAGGTTTACTCATCGGGACCTTCTGTATCCATAAGCTTGTAATTCTGGTATTAATCCACTCCCTTATGGCTTAAGATAAAATCATCGGTCCTCATACTACCCTCCTTCTTTTTAACAAACAATAAAGGAGCACCCCACGGGGAAGCACTAGGACGAATTAAACCTTTATCAAGAAGCTCTTAGATTTGCGCCTTAAGCTCTCTTAATTCTGTCGGAGTCATACAATACGGAGGGATGAAAATAGGACGAGTATCAGGTTCCAAGTCAATGCAGAAATCTGTATCTCTATCCGGAGGCATACCAGGAAAATTGGTAGGAAATACTTCTCTAAATTCTGACACCACAGGGATAGACTCAATAGAGGGAGATTCGACCTCAACATCCCAAATATAAGCCAATTATGCCTAACAATCCTGCCCCACCAGTTTCGCACGAAAGAAATGACATTAGCTGACTTAAACTTGTACCCTTTTCCCACTCTAACATTTCCCTACCCGGGATCTCTAGAGTTACCGACTTAGCATTACCATTAAGCACAACATAATAGGGGGACAATTAAGTCATGCCTAAGATTATATCAAGTCAGTCATATTCAGCATAACCAAATCAACCCAAATTTGTAAATCCATAAACATAACAAGACAACACAATATACATGGGTGACTATGACTGACTCTTCAATGGGGTAGAAACATGGATGGGGGCATAAAGTATATCACAAATCATATCAAATTCTGAGGCAAATCGTACGGACATATAATAATAAGTAAAACCCGGATCAAACAACATATTAGCCATCCGGTCACAAACAATAATAGTACTTGTGATCGTTGCATCAGACCCACAGCCTCGGTCTTGCCCGAAAAGGCATAAAACTGAGCCCTGTCATCTTAATGGGTCACCTCCTTTCCTGGCTGCATTACTCCTCTACCTGCATTACCATTTTTTCGGCCTTCATAGCCTTGTCGATTTCCTCCTTATATGCCCAGGTTCTCCACAATTGTAACACACTTAATAACTTAACCAAGTAAGCATTGTTGCTATTGGAGCAGTCATATCCTGACCCTCTTTGATATACAATCAATCCATGAAATCGTAGTATAGCTTCTAACCTCAATTGACATAACTTAATTTCATCATTCGCTAGATAACCTATACATGTTATGACAACAATACTAACTGCATTTTCCAAAGTAATGGTGTTCATTATCTAGCCGTCCCTTACCAAAGCTTCTTGAATGTTGTCATCTATAAACATGAATCTGCAAATTTGACCTTAATCCCTTCACAAGCGACGATAGTAGGTAGCGAGCCCCACAAAACTCTTAATTTCAGTCACAGAACTAGGTCGGACCCAATTCCTGAGTGCTTTAATCTTTTGGTGATCTACCATTACCCCTTTCCTTGAAACTACATGCCCCGAAAAGGCAACCGAATTCAACCAAAATTTACACTTAAAAAATTTCGCATACCACTTTTGTTTCCCAAAAACACCCAGAATAATACGAAGATGGTCGGCATGCTCTTCCTCACTTTTTAAATAAATCAAAATGTCATCAATAAATACTATAACAAACGAATCATGAAATGATTTGAACACACCATTCATCGAACTCACGAAAGTTGTAGGCGCATTTGTCAACCCAAACGACATAACTAGAAACTCATAGTGCCCATAGCGGGTCCTAAATGCCGTTTTGGTATATCCTCAAGCCTAATCTTTAACTGATGATAGCCAGACCTTACATCATTCTTAGAGAAAACTGATGCACCCTGCAACTAGTCAAAAGATCATCTATCCGAGGCAGAGGATACTTGTTCCGAATGGTAACCCTATTCAACTGCCGGTAATCTATACACATCCTCTTTTGCTAGTGATGATGTTACCACTTTTGTTGCTCTAGTTCGGACCATAGAGTGAACAAAGAAAGATGTCAATTTGTATCACCCAAATACCAATTGGATTCAAGTCATAGCACAAAAAAATAGAAAGAAGTGAGTTTTTTCTAAAGTCTTATAGCTTTTCGAAGAAAAGTACGTCTTCGTACCGTTTCGCAAGACTCTACTAGCATCGTTTCGATACAATGAGATCAATGAACCTAGAGCTATGATACCAACTTTGTCACGACCCAAACCATCGTGATTAACACCCACATTAATCCTCCGTTGGGAGAACCATTACTATAACCCGACTAAGCAACTTAATGAAAACTATGCATTTAAAGATACGAAAGCAGGTTTAAATGACCAAAAGAAATACGGAGTTCCCATAAACTCCAAAGGGTTAAACAAATAACTAACCAAACTAACGCAAAAGTCTTAACCCCTAGAACCTGAAAGTCATTGTACTAAAACTCTACTAACGACAAGTCTAAGAACAAGGGGTACAACCCCGAAACTAAACAAACACCTTTAACAAATAGTCTGAGTTCGAAAAGAGTGGACTTAAACAAGAGAGATCCATGGCAGCCTGAAAGAACTGGCTCACCCTTGAATCTGATCACACTCAATAGTCACCTAACTGATGTCTATCAATAGCCGCTTGAAGATTCCCTGTACTCAACAAAGAACAAGCAAGTGTAGTATCAGTAAACAACCACAGTGTACTGGTAGGATCACACGACTATTCCAGTAAGTGAAATATATATAAGTAGTCACAACAAAGTAAAACATGCATATACAAAAAATATATATATATATATATCATTTTCGAAGCAATGTTCAATTCCACATTCTCAATAACAAGTATATATGACAAGTCAATGGTCCTCTCATGGAACCCCATTCAATGGTCCTTTCATTGAACCCATACCAAAACTGTTAGTGTACCGGTACGTGGTATCCGATCCAAGTTAGTGTGTCGGACGTGACACCCGATCCCATATATGCGTCGGAACGTGGCACCCGATCCAAGTTAGTGTACCGGAATGTGGTACCCAATCCAATATATATGTTGATACGTGACATCCGATTCCCGTTAGTGTGTCGGAATGTGACACCTGATCCATTCAACAAGCCACAATCATAATCACAATGTACATTCTCATAATTATACAATCAAGTGTTGATTCATGGCATACAATCATTCGTTCATACTCAATTACATTAGTGTGATCAATAAAATTCATTCATATACATATATGCATAACAATAAAGCAATTACTACCATACATCACGCAAAACATGAAATCACAACCATCAACTACCTCGAAAAAAGCTTGAATCCCCTAAGAAACTTGATTCTTCCCTTTTCGGATTCTTTCCGCTTGTTTTTGGTCTACAAACAATCAATATAACGCGAGGATCAATAAACAAGACCTAAATACCCGGATCATAATCAATAATATCAACCCTAGGTCAAACCCTTGATCCCCATACCCAGATTAGGGCTTTTTCCACCATAATTTCCAGATCAAAACCCTCCCTCATCGATAATTACCCAAGAAACTAAGTTCTACGAATTGAAAAATGGATTCGGAGAGTAAAAACCTTACATTTGGTGCTAGAAGAGGTGGAAAACCTTCAAGAAATAACATTGGGTCGTTCCTTAGCTCTTAAGGCCGAAAATTGCAGAATAAAACGTTTTGGGGTTTATTTCCGACTTAAGTCGCGATTGTCCTGCCACAGATGACCTCATCACTACAGCGGCCCCACTTTGGCGGCACTAATCCCGCTCTGGCGGCTTGCGCGAAGATAGAACGTCGGAATTAGAGTTTCAAACCCCCATTTCACAACACACCATCAACCCATGACATCAAAAACAACTTGTTCACGCTAAGATCAGTTTTGAGAGTTCTACTCATCCGAAATCAATTCCGTAAAGTTGTACGGGTTCCTTAATGTCTTAGTTATCTACTCATGTAATAAAATTCATACTTAAATTTCTCATTCAATACCAGATTTCCCTAAACCTCACTGACTCCGATTTCATCTAAATCTGGACTATGCTAGAAAATCTCAAGTTACTACCAAAAAGTTTACTGGCCCAATTCTTTCCCCATTGATTTTTCCTTAACGACGGAAATCAGATCGTTACACTGCATATATTACATATGGATCGAAGTTGTATGTCTGCAAGTTATATGTACATTAAATTTGCACGCTAGGACACCATATGGACCTCATGATGAGTCTCTCATGAATCATGATTCCTAACTATTCGATGGAGAAAGCGAATATATATACAACATATGCATTGCATTAGTATCATCACGTATACATTACTTATTTATTGATAAAAATAACGTATTTCCTTCTCTAATTTATAGAGGAATTCGAAAATTGATTGAAATAATTTGATGTTGTCTTTAACTACTAGTTCGTCTTTATATAAAGATTTTATTGAAATATATGTGAGCAATGTAAACGATTCTTTGCCAACACTTTATTTTAGGGCAGTTGATGATGCTACTGAGTTGCACATGTTCTTAGTAGTCACCTTACTTTTTGTACCTAAGTTGTGCAGAGTCCAGTACCAATGGAAGGTAATCTTTGCCTGAGTTAGAGTTTCTCAAAGTTTAAAGGTAATTGTTCGGTTGTTTGGTTGTCCCGCAGCACTCCGTCTTTACTATTTTATTTATTTCTTGTATTTATTTTCCTAGATAGCGTAGTACTTCTATACTTATATTCTTGAAGCTGTAAAATGATAGTATTATTCAAAATAAATAATTTGATCAGTTCTAATAATTCTTTTAAGACAAGACATATTTATACTAGCAAAAACATTAAACAGTAAACATTTACAAAAAAAGTTCAGAGGAAATGAATTGTTTTTATTTTTGTTTATATTTATATTCTGACATTATTATTAAACGGTGAGTTCTGTAATTACCTGAATTATTGTATTGACAATTTAAAACTAATTTAACTCTAAAAAATAATCTTATGCCTAACCTAATTCTAAAATAAAATCAAAAGATAAGAATTGTCCACATCATAATAAATAGATCACTCATCCGTTAAAAAGTTGATATGAAATTCTTAACACCTAATTCAATGAACAATTTAACCTAATTTGATATTTTCTAGATAATATGAGTACGTAAAGCACATCTAAGCGTGTAAGACCAACTTGAGTGACTGGCATCCTGCCTAATAATTTATTTTCCTTCTCTTTTAGTAGCCATTGAGATCAGTAGTACAACAATTAGTAAATAAAAATGAGATAAATATCAAAAATAAACTTAGATTATTTTTTTTCAATTTCATTCCTAAACTATTGAGAGCGTGAGTTTTATACCTAAAGTATTATTTATTAGTTTGAGAAATGCACTGCTCTCTTTTATCACACTCTCTTCATGATGTGTATACTACACTCTCTTTTATATAAAAATAACTTCATATCAAGAGGTCAAGTAATGTTTCATGAGAATTATTTCCCAATAAGATAAAATTTATATTCTAATCTTGTTGCTTCCTTAGCTTGTAATTTTTACAATGGTATTTGATGAGATATAAAGTAACATATTAATTTAATTTGTATATATTCGAATTAGAGCGGTCAGTATTAGTTAGTCAATCCCATCCGGGTTAATCTATACAGGCTTTGAAATTTGACGGGTCAAATTAGATTTGACTCATTTTTTTGTCAAAATTATCAGCCAATCCACAAGTACGTGGGCTACGGGCTATGCCGGCCCACCTTTTTTTAAAAATATATTTCTTATAATTTTTTAAATCAAATTATAATTTAAAAATATTAAATATCGATAAGACAATATTACATGCATGGTGTTAGACTGTTAGTGAAATTCACAAATAAAATTATATTTATAATATTTATTAAGTTTGATTTCAAGTAAAAATAAAAATAGCTAAATATAACCTAATTATTTTCTAATTATCATAATAAAATACAAAAAATATGATAATATTCTATTTTATTTTTTATTTTATTTTTATTTAGCCCACGGACTGACCCTATCCACCCTATCCATATTTTTCAAGCTCCACAAATCAACAGACTTATTCAGGTTGGACTAAAAAGTTTTTTTCTTAAACGGGGTCCAAAAATCTTAACCAAACCCTATCAAATCACTAGTTAGACTAGACGAGCCTAACTGGTCTAACCCATATTGATGGCTCAATAGTGAAAGACCGAAAGTAGAAGAGAAATGCTAAACTACAGCTGACAAAGCTTGGGTTTCTTTTGCTTCTTTTTGAAGAGTTAGTTTGATAGAACAACTACATTTCACATCTAAGTTTACAATCCAAACAATTTATTGAATTACAATGTAAAAAAGAACATGGACTAGAACGTCTCAAAACGTATATTACATCCTGACTGAAACTTATTATAGAGATACAAAAGCCGAAGTGCAAAACAGAACTACACAAGCAGTAAAATCTACCAAGTTATGGATGAGGGTTAACAGAAAACGCTGTATAGCACCACTGTTTTCATCCCCATATATTTGCTCTTCTCCTTACTGCTAAGACTTCTCTGATCCACTCGAAACACTTCACAAAACAACACAATATTCATTGGCAAATTCCCTGTGAATACTTCACAAATACACACTACAGAAGTTATTGGTCAAGTTATGAATGAAGTGTAAATGCTGGCAATGCATTCTACATTGTTCCAATCAAAGCACAAAAACCAGTACCTCAAGTGTCAACCAAACTTTACAACAAACAAATAGCTCCCAGAAACATCTTTATTTATTTATTTGTGGTATCACAACACCAAAACGAACTAATTGTTGACTCACTAGGCAGGTTAGATCTGTACAAGATTAGTCCTCCAGAACACCAAATGCATAATTCTTGGATGAAAAAACTTACCGAGAATCAGCTGGCCTGGGAAAAAGGGTAACCAATGCTGCCCAACATGATATAAAAAAAAATTAAACGATACCAAACTCAACATCTCTAGTTTTCTCTTCCTCACATCCTATATCTCAGTCAACGACGGTACCATGTATCTTGCTGCGTAAACTTTCAAACCACAAGTTCAGAATCCAAGTCCATGAATGTAAGGTCATCCGAATTGAAATTAAGATCTTCTTGCCGGCCTGGTTTCAGAAAATCAAAGCCATAGTCAAATGTCATAGATGCCTCCTGCCCCATTTCCTGTGGATCTCCCAGCAGCTGACATGGCGAATTTGATACCAAATTGTTGTCGTAGGCATATTGCTTTCCATCTGAACCGAAGTCATTGGTGGAAACTGGAGTAGAATCTAACATAGCCAATAGCTCATCTACATCAAACATCGCATCCAAATTTAAGTTATCTAGACAATCCCATCCAGACTTGAGCGTATGTTGATCAATACTTATAGGTTCCTCTTTAGCTTCAACAATTTCCATCTCACCAGGCAACCCCGCAGTCTCGTCCTTTCCTTCGTCTTTCACTGAACTCAATGGTGTGCCAGCTGCAGTTGTTGCACCCTCACCCGGACATACCTCGCCGAAACCACCGGAAGCAACCGTACAATCAGATGCAGATGTAGTAGCCCAGGAAGCAGAAGCAGAAGCAGAATCAGAATCATCCCTAGAAGGGTAATTTGGCAAATTCAGCCTTGCACAAGGACCATACATAGCTCTTGCAGCTTCATCATATGCTAGAGCAGCTTCAATTGCTGTACCAAATGTACCCAACCATAGCCTACTACCTCTTTTAGGTTCCCTAATCTCAGCAACCCATTTACCCCATATCCTCTGTCTAACACCTCTGTATTTACACCGCGAATTTTCGGGTCCCCCTTTACCTCTCATACACCCCTTCTTTGAACCTTTAGCAGGAACTTTACGCATTGGCTTCCCTTCATCATCAACACTATCTAGTTTCTCATTATACTCTTTCCATTTAGCTAGTCTCTCTTCCACATTCTTTGTTCTGTCCCTTCTACTCCTTGATTTCCTCTTTCGACTATTATAATCCAACGGCAGAGAAGCCATATTAGCAGCTTGATCCATAATAGCCATTTCTGTAATAAGGCAAAACATTCATTACATACAAAACTATGCATGCCACAAATATAATTAATTATACAATCCTAAAAAATACTCATCATTAAGAGCAATGTAAACGGAAACACAAGACTCTAAATTTTCTCAAACTAACAAGTGTGGAATAAAAAATCAAGAAAAGAGAAAAAAGAAGCAAGAAAAGAAAGACTGATCTAACCAAACTAATCACATATAGATGAATTGAATGAATGAGATTAGGCTACATACCTCTTTTCTTCTGTGTTTTTTTTATAAATGAATTGATCAAATTGGTGAGTTCTTCAAGTTGTTGTTTTTTTCTCTGATAAAAGCTTTGTAGAGAATGATGAGAATCAGAAATCTGTTAGTAATAGAGCTACTTGAGTATTTATAGCCTTCTCTAGATATTTCTAGTATATCTACCCTACTCCTTACCTTATACTCTCCGTCCCATTTTATATGATTTCGTTCCACTTCCTCCATTTATATTATATGACTTAGTTTAACTCGACCGAGAATTTATGAATTTTTTAAAGAAAAATCAGATTAAAAATAAAATAAGTGATAGACATTTTTAACGTAAATCATATAAACTGGACAGAGGGAGTCTATTTATTTAAAAAAATCTCTCAATATGGTGACGTGGCAATTATTTAATCGAGTCGTGGCTGTTGGGATGCCGCGGGATTCAGCACGTGTCACCTGAACCTTCGCGAACCACTCGTTCTATACTTTTTGTAAATTTCCTATTTTGACCTCTTAGGATATTTATTATACCTCAATAGTCAACTTAATTACCTTTTATGCCCCTCGGTTAGCAACTGGTCTAAATTATTTATTAGGGGCCAAACTAACGGAGCCAATAGTTTTACAAGTAGATACTTATGATTTGGCTGATCACAAGGATCAATAAGTTGGCACATCTGACAAAGACACCACGTTATAATTTGACAAACTAGAATTCACACTGAACCTCATTCGAAAAAATATTTCATATCAATAATTTTTTCATATTTAAACAAAATCTATGATACTCTAATAGCTAAGACACCAAATTAATGTACATTACTCAAGTTTTAAAAAGTTGGCACTAAATAATGTTTCACGCGTTTCGAGTTAATGATTTTAGCATCATATATCACCCATAAATTAAAGAGTAAGAATAGAAGCTAATAATGTTTCTCTCTCTCTTATTTACTCCCCTAAATAAAATCTCTATATTAGCACCATAAATTTCTCAAAATAGATACACTCAATAATTTTTCCAAAGAAGTCTGTTGAAATTAAAAATATTCCGAGATTATATGTACACAGTAGGACCATACAGTAAATAGTATATATGGAAAATTGACCATATCATTTATGTATACATTATTGGAAGGAATTTGGTTGTATACATGTTTACAAATTATAGTGTTTGTCTTTCACGATTGATATTCTGTGTGACAAATTTCAAGTCATACGTGTACAATATATGAACATTAATTTTCATATTTTTAGATACATGTTGTCTGTTAAACATTTATGATGTTTTTTTAGTGTACATCAAATATGCAATTTGATTTGTATACATCTCATATATCGATGCTTTTGTTGATTTTTTTATTGCGGTTAGAATTGTATATATCTATTGTATACACATGTTGATTTGTCAAATACAATTAATATTTTTTCAAAAGACATCATCTTTACTGATCATTTAGGTACAAAAGAGTTACATATCTGAGTTCAATGCACCAAACTTCGTACATGACTATCAAAATGAGACTAGTTTATATCTACCCAATCAATCTATACAAATTCAAAGAGATTCACAAAATTTAGGCATGTTTGATGGTAAAAAATGGTAAATCTCATCTATCCATATTAATACGCCTTTTGATGTACTTTGGAATCTCAGCAGAAGAGTTAATAAACACATGGGTTCCTACAATACCAATGACCTATGTTTGCTAATCTATCAGCAGTTGATTGGTTTCTCTAAAGCTATGATTGATCTATGTAAAGGAGTTAAATAAATGTTTACAAGTACCTTGATAACATTAGCTATAATTGTGTTATATTATGCACATGTTGTGAATAGTGCAAGCAAAGTTTGTGTGTCAGTGAATTAGTTATAGTGAGTTATAACTAACTAAGCCGGTTAGATCTGAGCAAACACATTGTATTTATGTGCCAATGCATTACACATTGGAATTCAATTCAATGAAACTAATTCTCTCTATGATCTTCTGGATCCTTCTTTTCTTCATAGTTAGTTCATTTTCATCAAGTTTCATTCTAGATTTCACAAACTTAACATGATATCAGAGCTAGGTTCCATATCACCATGTTGGGGGGAGGGGGGCAAAATCAAAATCGCTCACGCACCAAATGCTAAGCACTAGGAGTGAGTTGGGGTGTTAAAGAATTACAAAAGTCCATATTGGTGGTTAATGAGATGGATGAACTCCTTATAAGGTTTGGTCAATCCTCCTCCCTTTGAGCTAACTTTTGGGGTGTGAGTTAAGCCCAAGACCTAATTTAACATGGTATCAGAGCCATTGGAGCTTGCATTTGAAGAATTCTTGCACAAGCAGTGAATAATTTCATTGTTTCTTAGCTTCATTTTGTGAATTTGCAGTTGTTTTTTCCTTGTTTTACTTTGTTTTCTTTGATTTCATGGACACTCCTAGAGTTATTGTTGGGACTCGATTAGGAAATTCCATGGACATTACTACTATTGATCACCTTCATCCAATGTGTTTGTACCCATAAGATGTGCCAGGATCACTCAATGTTGGCATTTTGCTCATCGAAAGTGAGAATTACACTTGGTGGAGCAAAGCTATGCAGTTGGCCTTACTTGGGAAGAACAAAGTTGGTTTCATTGATGGCACACTGAAGAGGGATCAATACACGAGGGATTTAGCTCGACTTTGGGATCGATGCAATGCAATTGTTGTTTCATGGATACTATGCAATGTCAACAAGAATCTGCATAGTGGAGTCTTTTTTCGCTCAGAACTCACCTGATCTGGGAAGATCTACAGGAGAGATTTCACAAGGTTAATAGTTCTCGAATTTTTCAATTGCACAAAGAGATTTTCACTCTTGTTCAATGAGTCACCCATGTTTCATTTGATTACTCTAGACTAAAGGACATATGGGATGAGTGTGACTTTATTATGCCTCCTTCGACATGTAGTTATTCTAAATCTAGCGAGTTTTTTTAACATCTACAATATCAAAGAATGTTGCAGTTCCTCATGGAACTTAATGATAACTATAATCAGGCTAGGAGTCAAATTTTATTGATGCCACAACTTCCTAGTGTCAACCAGCCTTATGCCATGATTAATCTGAAAGTCAAAAGATAGTTGTAGGATCAAGTAGAATAATATCTGAAACCATGACTCCTACTGCAATGTTCATTTCTAGGTTTGGTCCTGGTAATTAGAAGTCTAAAAGGCCCTATATTTCTATGTTTTTTTGTGATTTTTGTCATGTGAAAAAACATATGACAACTGAGTGCCATAAGCTACTGAAATGTGGACATCTCAAGTCTGGACATCTCAAAATTGATTGTTTTAGGTTGATTGGGTATCCACCCAACTACAAAGGTAAAAGAGAGGTCGGTGTAGCTGGGAATTATGTTTTCGATGCAAGGCCTCTCAACACATAGGCTACAAGGACTCCACCTCATTTCCAACACTATCAACCTAACATACCTCCACCTAACCAGTACTGTTATCCTCACACTCCATATCCACATCCTCAATCTCCTCATATGAATCATCCCATGCCAATGTTCACTCCAAGTCAACATAAAAAACTACTCAGGATGTTGGATCATACCACTATTGGTGAAACAAATAGTGTTGCTACAATTGATCACATAAAATAAATAGTGGATACTAGTGTCTCTCACGTAATCCTCTATGTTTACATCATCAAGGTTTGATAAAAAATGCAGATCAAGTTCAGTTGCCCACATGTGATTCTACTAAGGTTTCACATATTGGAGACTGTCACATAGGAGGATGTGATATTCTTAGAAATGCTCTCTGTGTACTAGCAATCTAGCATTCAAGTTCAATCTCATGTTAGTCTCACAAGTGACAAAAGACTTGAACTGTTGTGTCATTTTTTTTCAAAATGTTGTGTTTTTCAGGATCTATCATCTGGGAAGGTGAGGGTGATTGGTGAAGAAGAGGATGGTCATAAAGAGGAATTTTCGCATATAGTCACTCAAAAATAGCCTAATTACGCTTCATAGTTATAGTTTGTTAATTACGATTCGTAGCTACATGTTATAGGGAGGAGAGTGGCGAGCGAGACTGGGAGAGGGAGGAGAGAGGCGAGCGAGAGAGGGCAGAGAGTGGGAGATAGGTGAATTGTATATGCATATCGGTTAGATACTTGTATATTATACATATGTATTTGTATATTCTGGCGAACGAGATTGGGAGAGGGAAGAGAGAGGCGAGCGAGAGAGGACAATAATTTATATAATTCGCAGGTATGTTTGTATAATTCGCGTGTTTTTGTATGATTGAGTAATATAAAGTCTGAAACTATACAAAAATGATAAAACTCGAAATAACAAATTGATACAAACATAAACATATGAAATTTAAACAATTATATAAAATATATTATACAAATTATATTATATAAATTATATTATACAAAATACGAAAACTATACGTTTATACAAACTTTAAAAAGTTATACACAAAAAGATTGAATGTATATGATGACAAAATTGAAAAACCAAAGGAAATCATCGTCATATACAAATACAAATCAAACAAAGAATTGTTAGTTGTGAATTATACATATACTAACGTGGCTAATTATACAAACTCGAAGTTAGCCCATGTAATTAATGATTAATGTTAGTCGCGAGTGGTAATTATAGCAAACTATAGCTATAATGAGTAATTAAGTAGTATAATTTGCTTAACCACGTAATTTTCCCTAAAATGAATAAGAGCCCGATTGAATTGACTTAAAAAAGTAATTTTTAAATCAAAAATAAAAAGTCAAACTGAAATGACTTTTAAGTCAAAAAATAAAAAGTAGGGGGAGACCTACTTTTTTGTTTTTGACTCATTTTAAGTCATTTTAAACTTATTATTAGTCATTTTTTACCTTGCCAAACGCTTCTTAACTTATTTTAAGTCATTTTCTTTACTTATTTTAAGTTATTTTTTTATATTTGCCAAACACAAGTCAAAAAACTGACTTAAAAGTAAGTTTGACCAACTTTTAAGCCAATCCAAACAGAAAGTAAGTCACTTATATTACAATAAGTAATCATTCGGCACTTCTATCTTTCAAGATTAGGCATGTTCATCCTTCTTCTTCGTCGTCTCTTCATCTTCTTCTTCCTCTTTTTTTTTTTTTTCTAAAAAAAAATATTGACATACCGCAAAGGTGATTTTGAATTGATCAAGATTGAATAATCAATGTATACTTCATGTATATCTAAGTTATATTCAGCTTTTTAATTGTATCATATTGTATAGTTTGTGTATAGCTCATGTATGAATAAGTTATAGCCTATATTATATAGTCAATGTATATTTCTTATGTCTTTGGCTATTTTTTATGTAAATAATATATGGCTACAAATATTGTAAACTAATTTTTTTTATTGTACATATTTGAAACTAGCCCTTAGTTCAAAGGATCGTAGTTGAAGCCCAGTACTGAAGCACTGTAATATTGTTACCGCAAATTCATAATATAATAGAAAACTTGTAGCAAATTATTAGACAAAGTGAAAAATTATTCTGAAATCAAATCATCTCTATTAATTGTTGGACTTGAAAGAATACAGTATAGATATCTGCAACATCTAGATGATGCCTTGACTTGCAAGTGTTGGCACCATCTTAACTCAATAAAAAATTAAGAGACTATCAATTAAGCAAAAAAAAAAGGACAATATAATTGATATAAACTAAAATATTCAAAATGATTTCTGTAGTGTTGTGGATAGCAGGTGTTAACAAACAGGAAGGTCAACTGGAGGCTCCTCTACTGCTTCTAATTCAGTAACTCCATTTTCCACAAGGAATGCCATGGCCAAACCCCAAGTAATGTGCACATCCAAGTGACAGTGCATTAGCCAAATTCCTGTTTGTCATAACAAAAAATGTTTGAATTATTGTAACATGTTATAGGAAAAAAAATTAAGAAGTCCTCTGTCCCATTTATATGAGTTAGTTTGATTTGACACGGAGTTTAAGAAAGAAACAAAGGAAAGTGAATCATATAATCTGGGATAGAGGGAGTACTTATTTTCTATCTTCTTACCTGGATTATCAGCTACAAATCTTATGACGGACCATCCATTGACTGGTACACTTGCAGTATTACGAAGAGGTGGATCAACAAGGTTAAATTTAGAAGTATCTGTTTGTGGATTGAAGTTTCCAAATCCCTCAGCAAGAATGTAAAAATCGTATCCGTGAAGATGAATTGGATGGTTTTCAGCTGTGACGATACTAGTCCCCTGTAACACAAGCTGCACTCTCGCGCCATAACTTAACTTGTATACTTTAGTTGCGGAAATAGGTTGCCAGAGTGACCTGCTAACATTACCAGTGTAATCAAATTTAACGGGTGGGCTTGATGGGAAATCTGTTGAGAAAACTCCAGGTATTCCCTGGTGATGTGCTTGCAGTAAGGAGAAATTGGATGGTAGCACAAATGATACATTGTTCATACTGGCAGTGAACCGCGTTCCATTTGGACCTTGACAGCTGCTGGAACTTGCCCCTGCAGGGCAATTGTTGAGTCCCAATCCAACTGTGAAGAATAGATCTTCATCGATTTCAGTTGGCACTTGGACTTTTCTTGCACTTCTGAAGCTACTGGTGAAGGCAGTGGCGGTGGCTGTGTCATTAAATGCTGGTAGAGATGGGAAAGCGGGGTTTATCTTGACACCCTTAGCAGGGCAAGGAGCAGCCTTGTACTCTAAGATGGCTGTGGTTGTGGTGTTGTCAAAGGGTGCTCCTTGTGCACTTGCGTAGGCACGTGCAGCCATGTAGTATCTGGCTGGTGGTTGATTAGCAGTTATGAGGACATCAGTAGTCTGGCCTGGTCCTAGCATAAGGACTGATGTCGTGAATGGTTTAACATAAGATGCATCTGCTCCAACAACAGTGAACTTGTGGTTGGCCACTGTGAAGAAAAGTTGTTGGTTGAGTCCAGAGTTGATGACTCGAAGGAGGTTCGTCTCACCTGAGTCCACATGGACTATGGTAGTATCTGCACAAGGATTTTAAGTTATATGCATATATCGGAAACTATTTTTACATCAGTCACCTTTTAATGTACTGTTTTAAATGCATTGTGGATTGACAGTTACCTTGATTTGAACACTTGTAAAGATCACCCGGTTGACCATTGATGGTGTAAGCATCTGATGCATTAGGTGCTGCTCCCGTTCGTGTGGCTTGTCTAATAACATCAATGGGGTTTGCATCCCACCACTCACCTAAATTAAACAACATGCCCAAATTAAGTACTATTTCAGAAAAAGCTTGTAAAGTAAACAAAAAATCGAACTGAATGTAACGAAAGAAGGAATTAGTACCAAGCAGAATGGGTGTTTGTCTCTTGGGCTTAGGGAATGGATAAGCAGTTCCTTCTTTTGGGTGGATAACTAAGGCTCCATAAACAGTGGCCCTGAGCCACGAGCTATGGGCGTGCCACCAAAGTGTCCCTTCTTGTCCTTGAATAGTAAACCGATAAGTGTAACTCCCTCCTGGTCTAATCGGACACTGAGTGATGAATTCTGGTCCATCTGCCCATGCCGTTCTCATTTGCCTCACCCCGTGCCTTTAAACAACATAAAGTATATATATTAGAAACAAGGGCGAAAACACGGAAATATCATCACATCATGATGTTCAACATAAAGTATATTTGAGTTGTGCATGCATGAACTTACCAATGAATGGTGACATTATATTGAGCTCTATTGACAACCTTTACCACTAGAGTATCTCCATTGTTCACTTCCAAAGTTGGTCCAGGAAATTGCCCATTCACGGTTATAGTACTATGTGTATTGCACAGCCTCTTCACCGGCGTTGCTTGAATCTGTACTTCCAAAAAAAAATAGAGGTCAGACTATAGATCCTAGTTTTAAATATTAGCAAAAACAAAGACACACTTGGATAACATACAACAAAGTCATGGTAGTGAATTTTGGCTTTTGCTAAAGAAGCAGCATTAGCAAAAAGAAGCAAAATGGCATAGAATAACAAAGAGCTCATGTTGAAGGCTAATTTTGACTTAAACTTTGTTTATGTTTGTTTGTGAAAAATTAGAGAGTTGAGGCTTTAGTTATATAGGAGAAGAAGAAGAGAGAGAGGGTGGTTTAATGGTTGGCAGATTAGGTTTTGATTAAGCAACAAGGTCAGTTTATGGGGCAAAACTTAGTTCAACATTGTAGAAAGAGTTGGTGCACCCAACTCATTTGCCCATCAAACTCCAGAAATTTTCATCAAATGCTTGTTTTCTAAAGTTTCTCTTTTGAGCTTAATATGTTCTCACATTTCAAACTAACAGAAGTATGTTTTGTTTTGTTAATTTTTTCATCAAATGCTTGCTAATTAAAGTTTCTTATCATGTTTGTTTTGATTGTTAATTACTTAAATTTTATTGTATCGTATCGTTTAAATTCAGCGTTAGCTAATGACAAAAAGTCTCATTTTGTGTAACGATCAATCAGGTGTGATCGTGTCATTACCTTAATATTTTCTTCTCATTTTGTCTTTACTTATTATTTAATAATCTTATTTTTGTGGTAGATTTATTATTCCAATTGTTGATGTGTGACAATTTATAAACAATACAATCCATTGAAACATTGTATTAATTAAAAAAAATATACTAACACAATACAATATACTATAAAACAATATGTAATATTCCTTTTTTTTAAAACAGAAATATGATTATTTTTTTGTCAATAATCAAATTGTAATTACTTGTTATGATTACATACCGCGTGAATTGCACGGACTATATAGAAAATCTTTTTCCCTTTGTTAATAGTGTGAAGCCAAAACGGGTCAAACCAAGATAGTTTAGCCTAAAAAGGAAACAATTTACGTATACATCTACAAATCAATACAATAAAGTAAAATCTTGGAGGAATAGCTTGCTACTCCCCATACTCTAATTTACATGACATATTTTTCTTTTAATTAGTTCCAAAACAAAAATGTTATATTTCCATAATTATAAATAATTTAATTCTAAAATTCTCATTTTTCCATGATTTATAGTTCGTATCTAAGATTTGTTTTAGAACGACAATTTTAAAAAAAATATTTTTTCTTAAAATTTTATGTCAAATCAAATAGTGTCACGTGAATTAAGACGGAGAAGTAAGCTAGAAATGGAATTTGCTCTTCTCCCTTTCTTATTGTCTCTATTTTCTCAACTTCTTACTAAGACGGTTGACATATATCTCATTTTAAAATGAATGGTACAAATTATATTTAACCAAATCAAGGATCTTAAGTCTTAACTATAGTTAATGTAATAGCTATTTTGTTATGTTTCTCCCAAAAGATTTGGCAATCAACGAGTCTAGAAAATGAATTAATTAGAACTTTTATATGTAGAGTATGCTTTCAACTCCCTTAAATCTTTTTATCATTGAATTAAAACATTTCATGCTACTCAATTTACAAAACTTCTCTTATTAATTTTGTTTTATTGGTATGTGTGATTGTTCCCAAAATATCATATGTTTAGTGATTTCAATTCAATTATTGTGAGTTGGCGAAGCAAGCTACCAGTAATCATTTAAAATTTATTAAATATAAATTTATAAAATGATTTGAATTATATTAAATTCATAAATATATTAGTTCAAATAAATGTCATGGATTAATATAATTGGAATAATTATTTAAGTCCAATAAATATGAATTTAATTGATTTGGGCTACAATAGATGAGCCCAATTTGTTAAGCCCAAATTCATCTTATCCTAGAGGTCCATTTTGGTGCCACGTGGGCAAATGATGTGGCATGCCAAGTCAAGCAAGAAGCCAATAGGATCATGACATGTGTCAAAGATGACAAATCCGCTCCATAAAGCCTATATGTCATGTCACTTAAATTTGATTGGCCGAAGGGAATCCTGTTCCAATCTCAACTCCTCTATTCTAAAACTATAAATAGGGGTCCTCATAATTCAGAAAAGGGACAGAAAATTCTAAAACAAGAAGCTAGAGAAAATTCGTGGTACAAACGCCATAAATTCTATATAAAGCTACAAGTTTATGAATTCAAGCATTCAAGTTCAAGAACGATCAAGATCAAGACCATCAGATTCAAAAACAAGCTCGAAGCCCTTGAATTCAAGCAAAAGTCAAGATTAAGCTTTAAAGCCATTGAATTTATATTTGAAAAGACGAATTTAGAGGAATCATAGAGATTGTAACACTCGCACTTTGAAATAATAAATACAATTGTTGCTATAATTTTCCGTTCTTGATTATTATTTTCTCGACGCGAATTTTATTGTCTACAAATTCTGGCACACCCAGTGGGACAATCTCTACCTCTCATCTCAACTTTTCAAGCATCAAACAACATCGAGATGACTTCCATGAAGAACAACTCTCGATCAACTGCCTTGAAGGTCACTAGCTCCAAGTTTTCTATTGAAGTTGAAGACATTTTTTATGTTACCTTTGGAAGTTTCGGAGCTGTTACAAGAAACAAAGTTGCTATACTAGGACAACAAACACTGCAAGTGTCATCCGCATCAACTCCTGTTTTTAGGTCTTCGACTCCAAAAAGAGGAAGTTCCTCCATAAATGCTTTGGAAGGAGGAAGCAGTATTGTTGAAAAGATCAAGGAGACATTGGCTCTACTTGAGCAATCTGGTTCGAAAAATTCTACCATAAGGGAGAACTATGATTCAACTAATGAATCATCTCCACGTGCATCGCGTAACGTGAGTCCGTTGAAGATTAACTTACGTGACAATCCATGCTACTCTCATACATCTCCAATGATCATGCAAACGATGGTAACTGCTGCTTCCTCTCCTGAGGAACAACTTGCAAATCTGACAAAGTTGGTTGAAGGATTGAAAAAACATGTACAACACCAAGAGTCTCGAATTGATAAGTTGATGGATAGGATGGAAGGACTTTTAGATGGAGAAGCGAGTCATGAGCCTGGAAAGTGTGTTGAAGTTCAAGAGATTGGAGATCCTGCGAAGAAAGCACCGCTTGTTAATGAGATGCCAGTTTCTTTTGAAGGAATGATCCCACTTGATCGCTTGAAAGAGTTTATTGAAGGCACTATCAAAGATAAGCATGAAGTCTCTACCAAGTCTTCTCACATGTATGCCAAGCCATACACTGTGAGAATTGATAACTTCAAAATGTCTGCTGGCTATCAACCTCCCAAATTTCAACAATTTGAGGGTAAAGGAAATCCAAAACAACATGTTGCACACTTTGTGGAGACATGTAATAATGCTGGAACTGTCACGACCCGATTTCTTGAATCATGTTGGAACCTACTATGCCTTACCAGTAGGCAAAGCCAATTCGTAACCCAGAACATCAAGCAATGAATGAAAGGGCAGAAACTAGATAAAACAATAATCTAAACAAGGAACACAAGGCGAAAGCAAACCAAAATAAATATATATAGAAATCCCTCCCAGAACCTAGAAGTCACTAGCACATAGCTATCTAATAAAGAGTACAAGTTCCAAAAGTGAATCACAATAAAGCGTGTCTCAAAGGAAACAAGACTAGCTAAAACGAAAGAAGGAGAAAAGACAAACCCAAAACGCCAAGTGCTTGCCCTTGTCTTCGAATCACAGCTACAAAAGAAGGCTGGAACTACTCACCGCTAGTAACTGGTACTGGGACTTGCATCACGAAATAGATGCAGAGCGTAGCATGAGTACCAACACAACATGTATTCAGTAGGCATCACAGGCCTTCTGAGCAAAAAGGGTAAAAACAATAATAAATGATAGAATCTAGACACAGAGAGGTCAAAACGGATATGAAAAGAAAGCACACGAGCATACCAGAAACAAACTAAGTACAACTAAACTAAACCTAACTGGACCCCCATAAGCCTAGAAGGTACACTCGTGTGCAAGTTTAAGTAAAACCTGAACGAACCCCCATAAGTCCGACAGGTACACAGAATAGCTAAGTCTACTGAGAAAGAAGGAAATCGGGCTCCCAGCCCAAAGTAACCAAGATAATCCATCAGACTCCACTCAGCCTAGCTAGAAAGAGTGACCCTAGTGGGTACCCAACCAAATAGTTCACTCCCAGCCCAACTAGAAAGATGTACCCGTGAGTGAGGTAGATATCGCGAGTCGTCCTACCATGCAGTCAGCTCCCAGCTCAGCTAGAAAAAGCGACCCGGGGACACCCAGCCAGCAGCACACTCCCAACCCAGCTAGAAAGAGAGGCCCGGGGGGGGGATCATCGATATCACCAAGTCTACCTAGCCAGCGATATGCTCCCAGCCCACCTAGAAAGAACGACCCCGGGGGTGATGGTATCTCCAATAGGATCCAATCCAACAACAACCACCGTGGAACGCCGTCCACACTAAGAAATCACAAAAAAGGCTCCAAGCCTATACTATCTTAATCCCACACCTTTAGTGACGCACCAAACCTTCGAGAACGCGTCGAAACTAGAGAAAGAAGATACAGAAGTGCACCAAGCAGCTGTAACGCCTAATCTAAGGCTCAAACTATCAGACTCAAGTCTGCTACTTCAGTCTACAAGGATCAAAGTCATCCGAACGACGTCGGCAGAAAGTCAAGGCTATCTAGCCCACACGGGTCACAAGTCTAAGGCAATGCTAGCCTAACCTAGACTAAGGACATCATGCTTACGATTAAGGATGAACAAAGCATACAACACATAGCATATAAGCATATAATAGCATTTAGCACATAAGAATGCAACTCTACTAAATCGTTTAACATGATACTATACTCGAAATATGGCCAATCGATCCTAACATGAGGTATCTAATCAAAGTAAGGTAGGAAACTAGTACCCACCCCTAATTCGCTCCAATCGACATGATTTTACACAATTAAGCTTAATCTAAAAGAAAGGAAGCCGCAGCCTACCTTAAGGTCGATCGCGCGCTCCAAATCACTTTACCAGAGTTTTTTCTTCCCGAACAACCCTTGAACGTTGTCACCTATCAAATATAGGATCACAACGTTAATACGGTCGTTTAGACACCAAAATCACAACAAACAAAGACGGGTCAATTTTGGAGTCAAAATGGGAATCGTGAGACCCGCACCAAACTATCCGTATTTGACTACGTCAAGATACCCTAAATAGTACCCCAAACTTGTGTTCCAAAATGGAACACAATTCGAGGCCCAAAACACAGCAAAAACCAACAAGCAAGAAAACCACACTTTAACCAACTTAAAAGAAAATAACAACAGTCTAAACTCGGAATTAACCAAAATCAAAAAATGTCCAGCACTACTTGAACACTCTACGACGTAGCCACAATAATTCCCAACACATGGGACTTCGAATTACCCAAATCCGAGCTAAAATGAGTGAGATATGACCAAAACAAGAATGCCAAAAACAAAAGCTCGAAATAGGGTACAACAGTCAGGTTTATCGTGAAATTACCTCGAACTACGTGCACTCGACAACTTCTAAACACTCTACAGCAAAGCCACCAAAAATACAAAGCTCCAACATTTTGAATCACCTAATTCGGTTGAGAGATGAGAGAGTTATGAGGGTTTTAAGTTTGGAAAAGTTTGCTGATATATCTGCATTTATAGCAGATTTTTCTGCAATTTTTCCCAAAACTTAAAAACTCCGACGGGGTGCTCGGAACTCGTTCGGAACCCCGTGCACGCAAACGAGATATGAAATCATACCAAATTTGATATACCGGACTCAATGGTACAGTCAAAATTTCTATACGAGGTCATCTTGACAAAAAGTGGGTCCCACACCTAAATGTCATTTTAAGTCGAAAACCACAAAAGGGCTCGAAAAAATATCTGAAACCTCGGGACACAAAAAAAAGGGTCAATCTAGACCAAACTCGACATTCTGGAGCTAACCGCACTAACGAAATTCTCATCCAAGCGCGTTTACTCAGAATGTTGACTAAAGTCAAACTTAGGCTAAAACTTAAAGTTAAAACGCCTAATTGCACCGACTGACACTGAAAACCTCGGGAGTCATGCCGACTATGTTACCAACCTAAAATGACCTTTCCGGAGCTGATGGAATCGTCAGAATTGGTTTCTGATGCCATCTTCTTGAACTTTTGATCGAAAATGATCGTTCAAGGTTCATAAGCTCCAAAAACACTAAAACTCGCACAAAAGTCAAACGAACGACCAGGTGACCGAACTATCAGTCCCAGGAAGTCATAAACGACTTGAGGTCACTATAAAAATGCTCTAAACGACACACTGAAGGCAAAACACGGAAATGACCAGGAGGGTCAATACAATATCCATTACTAAAAAGCACTTTCGTCCGCGAAAGTAAGGGTCAAGAAGTACCTGAAGGCTCAAACAAGCCGGTAAACTGCTCTCGCACCTCCTGCTTGGTCTCCCAAATAGCCTCCTCGATTGGACGATGCCTCACCTTAACAACAGGAATGACTCTCGAGCACAATCTCCTCACATCTTTGGCTAGAATGTCAGCTGGCTCCTCTACAAATGTCAAACGGTCATCCAACTCAACTACATCATACTGGAGTACATGGGACTCATCAGGAACATACCGACGCAATATCGAGACATGGAAAATTGAGTGGATGGCTGAAAATGTTGTAGGTAGGGCCAACTCATAAGCAACCTCCCCAACTGTCCGGAGTATCTCAAAAGGCCCAATGTACCTGGGGTTAAGCTTGCCCTACCTCCCAAACCTCATCACGCCCTTCATGGGCGATACACAGAGGAATACCCGATCACCAACAGAGAATCTCAAAGGTCAACGCCTCCGATCCGCATAACTCTGGTGCCTACTTTGAGCCGTCCTGAGTCTATCCTGAATCACTCTCACCTGGTCCAAAACCTCCTGAATCAAATCCGTACCCCGCAGCCTAGGCTCTCTAGACTCAAACCAGCCCACCGGAGAGCGACAACACCTACCATACAATGCCTCGAACGGGGCCATCTGAATGCTAGAATGGTAGTTGTTGTTATACGCAAACTCCGCCAAAGGCAAGAGTTGGTCCCAATGACCACCAAACTCCAAAACACAAGCCCGCAGCATGTCCTCAAGGACCTGAATAGTACGCTCCAACAGACCATCAGTCTGTGGGTGGAAAGCTGTGCTAAGGTCAACCCGAGTGCCCAACTCATCCTGAAAGGTCCTCCAAAAGCTAGACGTGAACTGAGAACCCTGATATGATATAATAGAAACTGGCACCCCATGAAGTCAAACCACCTCCCGAATGTAGATATGAGTCAATCTCTCGATGCTAAATGAAGACTGAACAGGAAGGAACTATGTTGACTTGGTCCATCGATCAACGGTGACCCAAATGCTATCAACACCTCTAGAAGTCCGCGGTAGGCCAGCCACAAAATCTATAGTAATGCAATCTCACTTCCACTCTGGAATGGGTAATATCTGAAACTCACCACCAGGCCTCAAATACTCGGCCTTTACCTGCTGGCAGCACAAACAACGGGAAACAAAGTCAACAATATCTCTTCTCATGCCACTCCACCAGTAATGCTGCCTCAAATCGCGATACATCTTCGCTGTGCCCGAATGGATAGAGTATCTAGACTCATGGCCCTCAGAAAGTATCAACTGTATCAAGTCCCCAACTCTCGGAACACAGATGCGGTTGACGAATCTCAACACTCTATCAGGATCTAAGGTAGCCTGACCNNCATGCCACTCCACCAGTAATGCTGCCTCAAATCGCGATACATCTTCGCTGTGCCCGAATGGATAGAGTATCTAGACTCATGGCCCTCAGAAAGTATCAACTGTATCAAGTCCCCAACTCTCGGAACACAGATGCGGTTGACGAATCTCAACACTCTATCAGGATCTAAGGTAGCCCGACCACCATCACCCGCTAACACTCGATCTCTAAGGGCCACCAAGGCTTTATCCTCAAATTGAAAACCATAGATCCTATTAAGCAAAGAAGACTGAACTCTCATATAGGCCAAGACGCGTCTAGAATCTGAGATATCCAACCGAACCATGCTATTGGCTAAGAACTGAATGTCCAAAGCCAAGGGTTGCTCCTCAATAGATAAGAAGGCTAGACTACCCATACTGACCACCTACCGGCTCAAGGCATCCGCTACCACATTCGCCTTGCCCCGATGATAGAGAATAGAGAGGTCGTAGTCCTTCAGGAGATCAATTCAATGACACTGCCTCGAATTAAGGTCCCACTGGCTCATGATGTACTGAAGACTCTTATGATCGGTATAGATCTCACATCGAACTTCATACAAGTAGTGCCTCCAAATCTTAAGCGCGAAAACTACCGCTGCCAACTTCAAGTCATGAGTGGGGTAGTTGCGCTCATGGACCTTAAGTTGCCTCGACGCATAAGCAATAACCCAGCCCTGCTGCATCAATACACAACCCAAACCAACGCCGGATGCATCATAATAAACCGTGAAACCCTCGTCCTCAACTGGAAGAGTCAATATAAGAGCGGTGGTCAATAACTTTTTGAGCCTCAAAAAGCTTGCCTCACACTCCTCTGACAAAAAAAAAAAGGGAACATCAACATGAGTCAATCAGGTCATAGGTGCAGCCAAGGTAGAGAAACCCTCCACAAATCGTATGTAGTAGCCTGCTAGTCCGATGAAGCTCCGAATCTCAGTAACTGAGGTGGGCCTAGCCCAATCACGAATAGCCTTAATCTTCATCGAATCTACCATAATGCCCTCCTTGGATACAACGTGCCCCAAGAACGCTATAGAGTCTAACCAAAATTGGCACTTTGAGAACTTGGCATAAAGTCACTGATCTCTCAAAGTCTGGAGCACAACTCTCAAATGTTGCTCATGATCACCCCTACTCCGCGAATATATCAAAATGTCATCAATGAAGACTATGACGATGGAATCAAGATAAGGCCAGAACACGCGCGTCATCAAGTCCATAAAGGCAGCAGGGGCATTAGTCAACCCAAATGACATCACCAAGAACTCATAATGGCTATAACGAGTCCTGAATGCAGTCTTACGGATGTCCGCTGCTCTAACCCTCAACTGGTGGTAACCGGACCTCAAATCAATCTTAGAGAACATTGAAGCTCCCTCTAGCTGGTCAAATAGGTCATCAATCCTAGGCAGAGGATATTGATTCTTCACTGTCACCTTATTCAACTGCCTATAGTCAATACACATGCGCATCGTACCGTCCTTCTTCTTAACAAAAAGAACGGGAGCACCCCAAGGTGATACACTAGGTATGATAAATCCTTTACCCAAGAGATTCTGAAGTTGTACACTGAGCTCCTTGAGCTCTGCAGGAGCCATCTGATACGGCGGAATAGAAATAGGCCGAGAACCGGCTCAAGCTGAATCAAAAAATCAATATCACGCTCTAGGGGTAGTCCAGGTAGGTCGATAGGAAACACATCTAAGAAGTCACGAACAACCGGAACTGACTCAACCGGAGGGACCTCCCTACTCACATCACACACATAAGGCAAATATGATAAGCATCCACTGTCCACTAGCCTCCTAGCCCGAATAAAATAGATAACCCCAACTGGTGTGCTACCACGAGATCCCTGCCACACCACCGGAGGAATACTAGGAATGGCTAAGGTAACGGTCTTAGAGAAATAATCTAAAACAGTGCAATAAGGGGATAACCAGTCAATGCCCAAAATCACATCGAAATCAACCATGTCAAACAATATAAGGTCAGCCCGGGTGTCACGCCACTGGATAGTAACTAAGCAAGATCGAAATACTTGATCCACTACTAAAGACTCACCCACGGGGGTCGACACATGCTACCAGAGGCTTAGATATCATACTCAAGCGAGAGGCATAGTAAACAGAAACATACGAAAAAGTAGAGCCTAGATAAAATAAAGTCAAGGCAGGTTGCTGGCATAAAAGAATCATACATGTGATCACATCGTCTGATGCCTCAGTCTCTGCCCTCGCTGGAGCTACCTAGAAATGGCTATGTCAGCCTCTGCCCTGACTATCAAACCTACCACCGGACCTGCCTCTTTGGGGACCACCCTGTATACCATGATGACCACCTCTACGGTCCTGACCTTGACCACGGCCTCTAGCTTGAGGTGTTGGTAAAGATAGGGGGAGCTGCCTGAGGAGCGGGAGCAATTCGACTATGATGAGGGCAGTCCCTGGCCCAATGACCAATCTCACCACACTCATAGCAACCTTGTTGAGAACGACTCCTAGAAAAATGACCACCATGGCCTGAAGAACCCGACTGAAACACCTCACGGCCCTGACTCAAACTGGCATCGCTTCAACCACCATCTGATGCCTGAAGATAGGCCTAGGTAGGCCAGCTAGACTGACCGATGATAAGTTACGGACGTCTTTGCACCGATCCGCACGACTCTACTAGACGTTAGCTCTGTACAAGTGAGACCGATGAACCTGGGGCTCTAATACCAACTTGTCACGACCCGATTTCTCGAGTCATGATGACACCTACTATGCCCTACCAATAGGTAAGTCAAGCCGTAACCCAGAACATCAAGCAATGAGCGAAAGGACAGAAACTAGTGAAAACAATAATCTAAACAAGGACAACAAGGTGGAAGCAAACCAAAATAAATATATATAGAAATCTCTCCCAGAACTTGGAAGTCACTAGTACAGAACTATCTAATAAAGAGTATAAGTCCCAAAAGTGAACCACAACAAAGCGTGTCTCAAAGGCAACAAGACTAGCTAAAATGAAAGAAGGAGACAAGACAAACCCAAAATGCCAAGTGCTCGCCCTCGTCTCCGAATCACAGCTGCAAAAGAAGGTTAGAACTACTAATCGCTGGTAACTGGTATTGGGACCTGCATCACGAAATAGATGAAGAGCGTAGCAAGAGTACCAAAACAACAGGTACTCAGTAGGCATCACAGGCCGACTGAGCAAAAAGGGTAAAAGCAATAAGAAAGGATAGAATCTAGACACGGAGAGGTCAAAGTGGATATGAAAAAAAAGCACACGAGCATACCAGAAACAAACTAAGTACAACTAAACTAAACCTAACTAGACCCCATAAGCCCAAAAGGTACACTCGTGCGCAAGTTTAAATAAAACATGAAAGAATCCCTATAAGCCCGACAGGTACACAGAATAGCTAAGTCTATTGAGAAAGAAGGAAATCGGGCTCCCACCCAAAATAACCAAAATAATCCATCAGACTCCACCCAGCCAACAGTGCACTCCCAGCCTAGCAAGAAAGAGGGACCCGTGAGTGAGGTAGATATCGTGAGTCGTCCTACCATGCAGTTAGCTCCTAGCCCAGCTAGAAAGAGCGACCCGAGGACACCCAACCAACAACACACTCCCAGCCCAGCTAGAAAGAGAGGCCCGGGGGAGGATCACCGATATCACCAAGTCTACCCAACCAGCGATACGCTCCCAGCCCAGCTAGAAAGAATGACCCCGGGGGTGATGGTATCTCTAATAGGATCCAATCCAACAACAACCACCGTGGAACGCCGTCCACTCTAAGAGATCACAAAAAAGGCTCCAAGTCTATACTATCTCAATCCCATACCTTTAGTAATACACCAAACCTTCGAGAACGCGTCGAAACTAGAGGGAGAGGATACAAAAGTGCACCAAGCAGCTATAACGCCTAATCTAAGGCTCAAATTATCAGACTCAAGTCTGCTACCCCAGTCTACAAGGATCTAAGTCATACAAACGACGTCGGCAGAAAGTCAAGGCTATCCAGCCCACACGGGTCACAAGTCTAAGGCAATGCTAGCTTAACCTAGACTAAGGACATCATGCTTACGATTAAGGATGAACAAGGCATACAACACATAGCATACAAGCATATAATAGCATTTACCACATAAGCATGCAACTCTACTAAACTGGTCAACATGATATTATACCCGAAATATGGTCAATCGATCCTAACNAATAGCTAAGTCTATTGAGAAAGAAGGAAATCGGGCTCCCACCCAAAGTAACCAAGATAATCCATCAGACTCCACCCAGCCAACAGTGCACTCCCAGCCTAGCAAGAAAGAGGGACCCGTGAGTGAGGTAGATATCGTGAGTCGTCCTACCATGCAGTCAGCTCCTAGCCCAGCTAGAAAGAGCGACCCGAGGACACCCAACCAACAACACACTCCCAGCCCAGCTAGAAAGAGAGGCCCGGGGGGGATCATCGATATCACCAAGTCTACCCAACCAGCGATACGCTCCCAGCCCAGCTAGAAAGAACGACCCCGGGGGTGATGGTATCTCTAATAGGATCCAATCCAACAACAACCACCGTGGAACACCGTCCACTCTAAGAGATCACAAAAAAGGCTCCAAGTCTATACCATCTCAATCCCACACCTTTAGTAATACACCAAACCTTCGAGAACGCGTCGAAACTAGAGGGAGAGGATACAAAAGTGCACCAAGCAGCTATAACGCCTAATCTAAGGCTCAAACTATCAGACTCAAGTCTGCTACCCCAGTCTACAAGGATCTAAGTCATACGAACGATGTCGGCAGAAAGTCAAGGCTATCCAGCCCACACGGGTCACAAGTCTAAGGCAATGCTAGCTTAACCTAGACTAAGGACATCATGCTTACGATTAAGGATGAACAAGGCATACAACACATAGCATACAAGCATATAATAGTATTTACCACATAAGCATGAAACTCTACTAAACTGGTCAACATGATATTATACCCGGAATATGGTCAATCGATCCTAACATAAGGTATCTAATCAAAGTAAGGTAGGAAATTAGTACCCACCCCCAATTCGCTCCAATAGACACGCTTTTACACAATTAAACTCAATCTAAAAGAAAGGAAGCTGTAGCCTACATTAAGGTCGATCGCGCGCGCTCCAAATCACTTTACCAGAGCTTTTCCTTCCCGAACGACCCTTGAACGTTGTCACTCTATCAAATATAGGATCACAACGTTAGTTCGGTCGTTTAGACACCAAAATTACAACGAACGGAGACGAGTCAATTTTGGCGTCAAAACGGGAATCATGGGACCCGCACCAAACTGTCCGTATTTGACTCCGTCATGATACCTTAAACAGTACCACAAACTTGTGTTCCAAAATGGAGCACAATTCGAGTCCCAAAATACAGCAAAAACCATCAAGCAAGAAAACCATACTTAACCAACTTAAAAGAAAACAACAACAGTTTAAACTCGGAATTAACGAGAATCAAAACATCCCCAGCACTACTTAAACACTCTACGATGTATCCACGATAATTCCCAACACGTGGGACTTCTAATCATCCAAAACCTAGCTAAAATGAGTGAGATATGACAAAAGCAAGAATGCCAACATCAAAAGCTCGAAAAAGGGTACAACAGTCAGGTTTATTGCGAAATTACCTCAAACTACATGCACTCGACAACTTCTGAATACTCTACAGCGAAGCCACCAAAAATACGAAGCTCCCGCAATTCGAATCGCCTAATTCAGTTGAGAGATGAGAGAGTTACAAGGGTTTTAAGTTTGGAAAAGTTTGCTGATATATCTGCATTTATAGCAGATTTTTCTGCAATTTTTCCCAAAACATAAAAACTCTGACGGGGTGCTCCAAACTAGTTCGGAACCCCGTGCACGCAAACGAGATATGCAACCATNTGGGACTTCTAATCATCCAAAACCTAGCTAAAATGAGTGAGATATGACAAAAGCAAGAATGCCAACATCAAAAGCTCGAAAAAGGGTACAACAGTCAGGTTTATTGCGAAATTACCTCAAACTACATGCACTCGACAACTTCTGAATACTCTACAGCGAAGCCACCAAAAATACGAAGCTCCCGCAATTCGAATCGCCTAATTCAGTTGAGAGATGAGAGAGTTACAAGGGTTTTAAGTTTGGAAAAGTTTGTTGATATATCTGCATTTATAGCAGATTTTTCTGCAATTTTTCCCAAAACATAAAAACTCCGACGGGGTGCTCCAAACTAGTTCGGAACCCCGTGCACGCAAACGAGATATGCAATCATTCCAAATTCAATATTTCGGACTCAATGGTATAGTCAAAATTTCCATACGAGGTCATCTTGACAAAAAGTGGATACCAAATCCAAATGTCATTTTAAGTCAAAAACCACAAAAGGGATCAGAAAAATATTGAAAATCTCGGGACACAAAAAAGGGTCAATCTAGACCAAACTCGACATTATGGAGCTAACCACACTGACGAAATTCTCATCCGAGCGCGTTTACTCGGAATGTTAACCAAAGTCAAACTTAGGCTAAAACTTAAAGTAAAAATGCCTAATCGCACCTACTCACACTGAAAACCTCAAGTGTCATGCCGACCATGCTATTAGCCTAAAATGACCCTTCCGAAGCTGATGAAATTGTTAAAATTGGATTATAATGTCATCTTCTTGAACTTTTGATCGAGAACGATCATTCAAGGTTCATAAGCTCCAAAAACACTAAAATTCGCACAAAAGTCAAACGAACGACTAGGTGATCAAACTATCAGTCCCATCAAGTCAAAAACGACTTGAGGTCGCTACAGGAATGCTCTAAGTGACACACCGAAGGCAAAACACAGAAATGACCAGGTGGGTTATTACAGGAACCTATGGAGACCATCTCTTCAAACAATTTGTCCGCTCTTTAAAAGAAAATGCCTTGGATTGGTACACAGATCTCAAACCTAATTCTATTGATGGTTGGAGCAACTAGAGCACGAGTTTCTCAATCGTTTCTATAGCACAAAGAGTACGGTAAGCATGGTAAAACTCACAAATACTCGCCAAAGGAATGATGAACCAGTTATAGATTTCATAAATCGATGGAGGAACGCGAGCCTAAATTGCAAGGATAGGCTTAATGAAGCTTCTGCAATCGAAATGTGTATTTAAGGAATGCACTGAGAGCTTCTTTACATCTTACAAGGAATAAAACCAAAATCCTTTAAAGATCTAGCTAGTCGCGCTCATGATATGGAGTTAAGCATGTCCTCTGCTGGAAAGATATGACATACGTCTGAGACCCTCGCAAAGGAAGCGACAAGCAGGAACCCAAGAGATGGAGTAAATTTGTGCCTAGAAATGACAATAAAGAATCCATGAATGTTAATGTGTCGCCTGCGAAGATCACTACGAACGAGGGCATGAAGCAAAATGTGAGAACGACTTTCCAAGCACGTTCAAATCAAAAGTCGACACTAAGGGAGATGCAAGGAAAAAAATATCCTTTCTTGGATTCTGACGTTTTTGAGATTTTTGATGAGTAGCTCGAGATAAAGCTCATTGACTTGCTAGAGATGAAGCGACCCGATGAAGCTGGAAAAGCTGATGACCCAAATTATTGCAAGTATCATAGACTTATGAGTCATCCTCTCGAAAAATGTTTTGTCTTCAAGGATAGAGTGATGCGATTGGTTAACGAAAAGAAAATTGTCCTTGATGATGAGAAGGCTAGTTCTAACCAGATCTCTATCACGTTCGGCTCACTCGATCTGATCTAAATATATATATTTGAAAAGCATGAAGAAGAGTCATTGGAGCAGGAAGTTGATATAGATGGTGACAAAGACTGGATTTTTGTAACTAGGCGAAGACGCAACAAGTCAAGCTTACGAAAAGAATCATCCATGCAACCAATTAGAGGGAAAATGGTGAAGAAATTGGAGAAACAGAAATCAATCAAGCGCCCAAAGAGGGCAAAGGTAGAAGTGCATCACTACCAAAAAACCCGACATCCTGTGACTCTAAAGAAATTCTTACCAAGTTCGTTCGACATAAAGTCCACTCAAGACAATGTCAAGGCATCATGTTTCAATGATGATAAAGCAGAAACAATGAAGGTGCCTTCTACTGACAAAGAAGGAACAACGAGTGAATCCTCACCAAAAGTGTCTCCTTGTGATGATGAAAAGGCAACAAGGGAAATCTCGTCAATGATGTCTCCTTCACCTTCTGAAACACCTATTGAACCTTCTTCCCAAGAAGCACATGCATGTGATACAAAAATCACATTTACAAATAATGATCTTCTATTCGGTGAAACACTACACAATCGTCCTTTATATATAGCGGGTCACGTGTTAGAGAAGAAGATAAATAGAATCTTAATAGATGAAGGATCTGGAGTCAACATTATGCCTATCCACACATTGAAGAAACTCGGCATCACGACTAGAGAACTTAGTAAAAGTCGTATGTTGATACAAGGATTTAATCAAGGGAGCAGAGGTCCATAGGCTCTATTAAATTAGAGATCCACATGGAAGATTTGCGATTAAGCGCATGGATGCATGTGTTCGATGCAAAGACGTTATATAATATATTACTTGAAAGACCTTGGGTACATGAGAATAAAATTGTCTCATGTTCTTACTATCAATGCTTGAAGTATCTTCAAGGCGGGATTGAAAGGAAGATAGTTGCAAATGATAATCCTTTCACCGAAGTTGAAACACACTTTGCCGATGCAAAATTCTATTTAAAAAGTTATGTTGTTAAAGGGGCCAAATCTAATGATGTAAAACCAATCATGTCCGATAAGGTCATAAGAAAAAGAATCGATGCAGCAGTCGGAAAGGTAAACGTTGACACTAAAGAACTTTGTCCCATTCTTAATGAAGGGAAGATCATGTCTTCGAAGAAGAAACTGACTTCTAGACTTTGCTATGTTCCAAAAGTGAAGAAAGAAGAAGGTCAATCATATAACCTTCAAGAAAATTTATAGAGAGGGCTGACTCTTCCTATCAAACGAATTGGTGCAGTAAACTTGTCTTCAAAGCTGCCAGAAAAGTCAATCTCTCAAAATCAAGTGCGAGATGTGGCGCTCCCTACAAAACGCACAAGAGAAGGTTTTGATCTCAATGCTTACAAGTTATTTGTGAAGGATGGATACAACCCTAATGAACCATCAATGTTAGGAAAACTTGCATCAGAAGATACAACTAGGCAAGCATGTGAAGGCCTAGGCTATAGCCAACCGCTGCCAATTCGCATTTCCATAAGAAGGGCAAGCAACAACCATATAACTTTTGAAGATGATGTCTCTACTCCCAACAAAAAGTCTTCCGTCTTTGATTGACTCGGAGAATCGACTGCAAGAACTTCTGTGTTTGAGAGGTTATGTCCATTGAAGAAAAACAAGAATCTAAGAAGTTATTTAAAAGTTACAACGCCTGCTTCACATTTGGTTCGAAAGGATTTCAAAAGTTTGATTCCTTCTAGAATGAGGCAACGAGTGGAACTTGTAGTTTCATGTAAAGAGGAACTCAAGGCAAAGGTTCACATTGTGGTTTACACCAAGGAGCACGAGGAAAATAAAGAAAGTGTATGCTCCTCAAATCATGTTACAATCCAAAATGAGTACGATTATTTGCTTCAAATGAAGATTGATGAAGAGTTAGAATATATTGTCTGGTGTTGTCATAAATTTGTCAATGACAATGATCCTTTAGAAGAGGAAGATGCTGGAAATGCTCCACCGGAACTTAAAGAAGGAGTAAAGACCACAATAGATTCTTTGAAAGAAGTTAACCTTGACACTGATGAAGACCCAAGGCCAACTTACTTGAGTGCCTTTCTAGAAGTTGATGAAGAAATCGCTTATATGAATATACTCAAAGAATATAGGGATGTCTTCGCTTGGAGTTATAAAGAAATGCCTGGATTGAATCCTAAAGTAGCGGTCCATCAGTTGGCAGTCAAAAATGGTTATTGTCCTGTTAAGCAAGCTCAAAGACGCTTTAGGCCAGACTTGATTCCATTGATAGAAAATGAAGTTAACAAACTCATTAAGGCAGGATTTATTCGTGAGGTCAAATATCCTACATGGATTTCAAGTATTGTTCCTATAAGGAAGAAGAATGGTCAAATTCGAGTATGTGTTGACTTTAGAGATCTAAATAATGCATGCCCTAAAGATGAGTTTCCTCTTACCATTTCGGAGCTGATGATTGATGCCACCACTGGTTATGAGGCGATGTCGTTCATGGACGGCTATAATCAAATTCGCATGGCTCCAAAGGATGAAGAACTCACCGTATTTCGCATACCTAAGGGTATTTATTGCTACAAAGTGATGTCATTTGGTTTAAATAATGCTGGTGCCACATATTAAAGGGCTATGCAAAATATATTTGATGACTTGCTTCATAAAAATGTTGAATGTTATGCTGATGACTTTGTGGTATAGCTGAGAAAGAGGTGATCATTTGAAAGTGTAAGAATGGTGTTTGAGTTGCTCCAAAGATATCAACTAAGGATGAATCCATTGAAATGTGCCTTCGGAGTTACTTCTGGCAAGTTCCTTGGCTTTATTGTGAGACATCGAGGAATTAAAATTGATCAAGCCAAATTTGATGCAATATCGAAGATGCCTGAGCCTCGAAACATTCACAAATTAAAAAGTCTCCAAGGAAAGTTAGCCTACTTGAGGAGATTTATCTCAAATCTAGCAGGAAGATGCCAACCATTCGGTCATCTCATGAAGAAAGGTGCTCCTTTTAACTGGGATCAAACATGTAGTGATGCCTTTAAAAGTATCAAATTGTATCTAGCGAAACCTCCGATTTTGGCAGCCCCTATACCTGGAAAGCCATTGATACTCTACATTGCGGCACAAGAAAGGTCTGTAGGAGCCCTGGTAGCTCAAGAGAATAGTGAAGGCAAAGAAAACGCTCTTTATTACTTAAGTAGAACGATGACGCCGAATGAGCGGAACTATTCGCCAATTGAAAAGTTGTGCTTGGAACTTGTCTTCTCAATTCAAAAGATGAAGCATTACTTTTAAGCGCATGTTGTTCGCCTCATTTCTAGCGCAAATCCTATCAAGTTTATTATATCAAAACATGTCCTTAGTGACCGACTAGCAAGATGGTACCTCCAATTCCAATAGTTTGAGATTGTGTACATCCCTCAGAAATCTGTGAAGGGACAAGCATTAATGGATTTCTTGGCAGACCATTCGATACCCTATGATTGGGAGTTAACTGATGATCTTCCTGATGAAGATGCTATGTCTATTGAAATTCAACCTACTTGGAAAATGTACTTTGATGGGGCTGCACATCGTGGCGGAGCTGGCGCTGGCATAATGTTAATCACTTCGCAAGAAGAGATTCTACCATTCTCCTTTACTTTGAAGAAATGTTGCTCTAATAATGTCGCTGAATACCAAGTGTTGATACTTAGACTTGAGATGGTCGTCGACATGAAGCAATTACACTTACAAGTTGACTCTCAGTTGGTAATCAACCAACTCTTGGGAAGTTATGAGGTGAAGAAGCTCGAATTGCGTCCTTATCATAACTATGCTCAAAAGTTTTTAAGATGGCTTGGAGATGTAACCCTTCAACATGTGCGTAGAACGGAAAATAAGAAAGTCGATGCATTGGCTGCCCTAGCTTCAACGCTAACCCTTCCTGATAAAACACAAGTAACTATTTGTCAAAGATGGATAGTACCACCGCAAAATGAGAAAGAATATATAGAAAATGAGCTTGAGCATCTCATTGCCGTTTCTAAAGCCGTAAAAGAAGATTGGAGACAACCCATTATTGACTACATGTGTTATGGGATACTTCCAGAAAATCCAAGGAGAAATATTGACATTCGTCGTCGTGCACCTCGCTTACTTTACTACAAGGACACATTATATAGAAGATCATTTGAGGGTGTACTATTACGATGTTTGGGAGAGAAAGAAGCAATTCAAGCTCTACAAGAAGTACACTTAGGAGTATGTGGATCACATCAATCTAGATCGAAACTCCACTTTCACATAAAGAGGACGGGGTATTATTGGCCAACCATGGTGAAGGATTGCTTAGATTATGCTTGGAGGTGCGATGCTTGTCAATTTCATGCAAATTTCATACATCAGCCGCTTGAAGTATTGCACCCAACTATCGCATCTTAGCCATTTGACGCTTGGGGATTGGATGTTGTGGGATCACTACCAAAATCTTCTGGTGGACACTTGTACATCTTGGCTGCAACAGATTACTTCTCAAAATGGGTTGAAGTCGTTGCTCTTTAAGAAGTGAAGAAAGAGAATGTTGCAAACTTTATCCGAGTGAATATCATCTATCGCTTTGGCATCCCTCGCTACATAATAACGGACAATGGCAAGCCATTTGGTAACAAGTTAATGAACAAAATTTGTTATCTATTTGGCTTTAAGCAATGTAAATCTTCTATGTATCATGGTGCCGCCAATGGTCTTGCTAAAGCATTCAATAAGACTCCATGCAACCTCCTGAAGAAAGTTGTCCCCAAGTCCAAACGGGATTGGCATGAAAGAATGGAAGAAGCTTTGTGGGCATATAGGACAACATACCGCACACCAACTCAAGCAACACCATATTCACTTGCTTTCGGAGTTGAAGCAGTCCTGCCACTCGAGCGTCAAATACCTTCCTTAAGACTTGCTAATCAAGAAGGGCTCACTGAAGAAGAAAATGCTCGACTGCGTCTTGCTGAGTTAGAAGCACTTGACGAAAAGAGGCTAGAAGCCCAATAAAACCTTGAATGTTATCAAGCTCATCTATCTCGTGCTTTCAATAAGAAAGTTCGCTTGAGGTGTTTCCAAGTTGGAGACCAAGTTCTCACAATAAGAAGACCCATCATTACTTCGCACAAGTATGGGGAAAAATTTACCTCAAAGTGGGATGGACCGTATGTTGTACAAGAAGCATATTCACATGGTGCTTACAGGCTTATTGATGCAGATGGCGTAAGGATCAGTCCTATTAATGCAAAATTCCTAAAGAGGTACTACCCTTGAAGTAAGATGATGCTCCCTAAGGTACGAGCCTAAACTGCATGTCACTCTTGGCCCGCAAGAGTATAAACTGTGTACGGCACAATAAAAAAAATAATAATAAAAAATCACTCAATCCCCCAAAACTACGTTGTGACTTGATCCTCTTTACTGAGGTACGTAGGCGCTTAGAATATATCCTAAGTTCAGTTGCATGAGTGTCAAAAAACCATATGTTCCCACTTAATCTGTCACATGAAAGTCAAAGCAATAAGTATTTTGTTTTATCTTTTGTCTCATCAAACTTTAGACTTGTACAAAATATTGATTGGTCAATAGATGAGGGCAAACCCTTATAAAATATGAGCTTCTTTGACAGTAAGCTTGAAGTCTTTAAATTCAAACAAGTATACAAGCTTGAAGTCTTCAAACCCTTCATGTATACAAGTTGAATTCTTCAAATCCTACAAAATAATAAGATAAGTCCTACAAGTTTGCATGTTAGACTCTTAAATCAACCAAGCTGCAAGTCAACGTCTTTGAATTCTATGAATTTACAAGTTAAGGCCGTAAAACTTGTTGCGAATTGAAGAATTAAATTCCACAAAATTCATAAGTCAAGTTTGAATGTGCAAACTTAAAAAAGTTGAACTTGCACTATATTCATTCTTATTGGCATGCAAAATATGGAATGCCTTTGAATTACTAAAAACTTGCAATCAAGAATTAAAAAGCAAATTCAAATTGGATTATGCAATAAAAATGCATGATATAAAAAAAGAGAGGAAGAACTTCATTACTATAAAATTGTCTAGAACATCAATCAAATGCTAAAGAAAACAAAAAAAAAGGGAAACACAAAGAAAAAGCCTAATCTAAGCGTAACTTGTAGTTAGTCAAATCTTGACGACTAGCCTCCAAGCACTCTTTTCTATTCCAAACGAATTGAATCTTCAAGCGTTAATAAACTCATATTTTCATACGAGGATATCTCATCTTCTGTAGCTAAAACCTCTTCAACCTTCTTCTTAGCAGCTTCTAAAACAGCTTCAAGTCCCTCTCGCTCTCCTTGTAAAGTTGCTAGCTTCCGCTTAACCTTCTTTAGTGATTTCTTGTTAAAAGAAACATGTTTTGCCTTCTCACCCTCTTCTACTTTGAACAATTCGAGACATTCTTTGGCATTGGAAAGCAACTCCATCTTCTTATTTTCGTGCGCCTTGTCAATAAAATTAGAATGTTCTTGATCATAAGAAGTAGCATGATCAAAAAGAGAATCTACCAAGCTTTTCAATGGTGAAAGATCTAATAAATTCATCTCACTCATCTCCTTGAAAATCTCACAAATATCGTCTTTGTAAGATGAAATATTGTCTAGAGAAGTTCTGGAAATTTTCCACAAATCTCTTCCCNGAATGTTCTTGATCATAAGAAGTAGCATGATCAAAAAGAGAATCTACCAAGCTCTTCAATGGTGAAAGATCTAATAAATTCATCTCACTCGTCTCTTTGAAAATCTCACAAATATCGTCTTTGTAAGATGAAATATTGTCTAGAGAAGTTTTGGAAATTTTCCACAAATCTCTTCCCAAAGACCCAAGATGTACTTCCTTTTATGGTTGAACACAACACCTTTTCCTTCGAAGACAAACATAGCTCCATTACTCTTTGGAAGAACTCGGGAAAGCTCATTTGAATTAGGAGTCAACCCTTTTAAAGTTTGGGCACGAGAAGTAGATGAAGTTTTTTGCTCTTGCTCAATATTTGAAATTGATTTTGCCTTAGGTCTTGATATTGCAGTACACTCATCGCTAACTTGTGGCCTCTCATGTGGCGATTCTAGTGGATGTCCGGCAGCGTTAACCTACAAGTGAAAAGGGTGGGTTAGCAAAATCATGTTATTCAAAAAAAAAAAAGGAAACCTTGTCACTCTGAATCGTCATTAATCTTGAAGGACTATCGACACTTTGAACTTCTACGACTCTTAAATCAACAACTTCAGCCCCGGATGGTTCAACCCTTTACCTCTTCCAACATCGATCCTTGCTAGTTTTGCTTGTTTCTTGAAGGGCCCGTTCACTAGAGAAGAGAAATTGGGGACATTTATCTTTATCAGTAGAAGTATAAACTACTACTTTCTTAGATACCTTAGAGGAGTTAAGCTTCTTACTTTGATGTTGGGGAGCAAGTGGTGTCTTGACTTTTGAAAGTGTCTTCTCGATATCTTGACTTTTGTCTTCTAAAAGGGTAACAAATTCTGACCCAACTTTCTCCACCATAACATCCAAATTATCCTCAAGAACCATTCCATACGATCTCTCCCACCAAGATGAATATTGGGTAGTATAAAGATTCTTTGCGGAAGTTATCGCAGGAGGAAATGTCGCTTTAGACATAGTTCGTGATATGCAAATGCGCTAATATCTAAGGCATTCATCGAGCGACTCAGCACAAATATCATTTTCTAAATAGCCAGGATATCTTGATGAAAACCAAATTGGCAACTAAATCGATGCAGACTATAGGGGTCAATGACAAATGAACCTCTCCTCCTCAATGGAAGATAATTAAAACGAAGGCTCGTAAAATAAGCTAGCTCCAACTGTGGTGCTTTTCTATCATCAATATAATAAGTTGGGTGAGGCCTACTAAGCATGGTTGCATTCCATACAATGTTTTCCCCCCGATGAACACGCTTTCTTGCCTCATCTTTGTCAAAATGTTTTGCAGCACCTTCCCAAGAATATACCACCATTCGTGGAAGAGAAGGTCCACTAGTAAGCGGATAGTGTGTCTTGAGATAATAAGCAAGCCAACCATAAACATAGTGGATGGGAAAACAGACTCTTATATGGTCTAACTGTGAAGAATTTGAAATTTTATTTAAGCCATGATATATGCTTGCTAAGACCGGAACCGCAAGGCTAACCCTTTTACCGCTCGCCATTAAGCTTGTTATCTTGAAAGTTTCAGGCCGAATGAGATTCCCTTCTTCAGACGAAAATACAAAGGCACATAACCAACATGACAAAAAGGTCGTCAGATAAGTCTCATATTTTTTGTGTTTCGCTCCAAGCTTAGAAAATACCATCTCTTGAGTACTTGACCATGTGTTTATCTTAGTAGGTATCTCACCTGTTGGATTATGAGTAGATGACAGACGTCGAGATTTCTTCTTTTTCCTTGGGGGAGCTAGCTCATATTTGAGATCTTTCTTGCACCAAAATTGTATCCATTCATTAAAAGAGACCCTCATATTACCATTATTTTCCTCTTTAAGACGATGAAAGGAAGCAAACATACACTCACAAGTTCGAGGAAGAAATCTTTCCCTCTTGTCATCAAAACCTGTAAGTTCCGTGGAGTTAGGTATCACTTTTTCGTAAAGGACTTTGCTAATTGGCAAACCACCTAGAATATGCAAGTCCCAAAGAGATATGGATGTTTCTCCGGTAGATGTAAGTAATGTATTTGTTTGAGGCTTGTATAATATTGGAGTTCCGATCATAAGTAAAAAGAGAAGCAAATACAGCATCAGAAATACAAACATTGTTTAGAATTTGCCCATTTTTTATTAAGACATCTTCTGTCCATTCCAGTATCCCGGAATGCAGTGATATTCACCTTCAAGCACAATGTTGTCTCCCCAACGTAGTTTCTCTAGAATCATGCGGTGATCTAAATTTGAAAGAGTGCTCGCGATGTTTGTACATTGAGGATTTGGTTTCTCGAGATACCACGCTTTTGAGGCTTTATTAGATTTGTGATCGTATTCAGATGTCCAACTTCTCATATGAAGAGTGTTCCTCAATTGTGGTCATGGATCAACATAACGACCAACAAAAGAATCCTGGACCAAAAACTTAGTCTCCACCGTACTACCCTCTGTTCCAATGATGAGATATTTGAGTTGAGAAGATGGGCAAGTATAATCCTTGAAGAAAACCATTGTTCAAACTGCAAAAAAAATTGTTAATATTTACTTATGCTGATGCACGAAAGAAGATAAAACTTGAAAAAAAGGGTAGTTAAGAAGGGGTGAATAATTTAAGCATTAGGGATCTTGAAAAAGCCTCAAGTTAGTGATCTTCAAGGCGGGGACATTAAACGCATCCCTTCACACCTTATGCTTAAGTATTCGGGACCTTGTAACGCCTTGAGAGTAGTATTTTTTTTCAAGGCGGGGACGTTAAACACATTATTCTAGTAAAGCCTCAAGTTGGTTAAGTATTCGGGACCTTGTAACACCTTGAGAGTAGTATTTTTTTCAAGGCGGGGACGTTAAACACAATATTCTAGTTAAGGCTCAAGTTGGTTAAGTATTCGGGACCTTGTAACGCCTTGAGAGTAGTATTTTTTTCAAAGCGGGGATGTTAAACACAATATTCTAGTAAAGCCTCAAGTTGGTTAAGTATTCGGGACCTTGTAACGCCTTGAGAGTAGTATTTTTTTTCAAGGCGGGGACGTTAAACACAGTATTCTAGTAAAGCCTCAAGTTGGTTAAGTATTCGGGACCTTGTAACGCCTTGAGAGTAGTATTTTTTCAAGGCGGGGACGTTAAACACAGTATTCTAGTAAAGCCTCAAGTCGATGATCTTCAAGGCAGAGACGTTAAACACATCCCTTCACACCTTATGCTTAAGTATTCAGGACCTTGTAACGCCTTGAGAGTAGTATTTTTTTTCAAGACGGGGACGTTAAACACAATATTCTAGTACAGCCTCAAGTTAGTGATCTTCAAGGCGGGGACGTTAAACACATCCCTTCACACCTCAAGATCAAACTCTTGTGTTGTGATAAAGCTCTCCATTGTTTAGCCTCCGCATAATACAAATATTGTTTATGTTTGTCTCTGAAAAGAAAGACAAAAAAAAGAGTATAAAATAAATAAATTACCTTAGCACAAGAATCTCTCTGTTGAGAAGATGGATCTCACGATCTCTAAATGTGTTCAGAGAATATGGAGACGTGAGGGCTATTTATAAATTTCAAAAATAGGGGTTTAACTCCTAGTGGAATAAGAATTGAGACTCCAATTAGTATCCAATACAAATTTGAATCCTAATAGAATTCAAAAATATTATTTGTATAGGATCGGTGGGAGAATATATATTCCACACTAAGTATGACTCTAATTTTTTTTTAGATGTTATTAATGACGGTGGAAGTATCCTTATTTTATATCAATTACAACTCCTCTTTTCTGCTAAAATTCCTAAGGAAGAATGTTATTATGGCAGTAAAAGATTTTTTTTTTAAAAAAAGAAACGGATAGAACCCTTTTCCGTGTTACAATTGAATTGTTAATTGGTAAAACAAGCATCCAATTGCCCATATTGGCTAAGGATGGTTGGAAGTTGGTAGAATATGACATTGGAATGCCATTTCTCCACTCCAATCACGTTGGAGTATATACACTAAAAATAATGGTATATAATTATCGTGTAATTAATACTTCAAGCCTAGTCTTCAAAAGTTAACATATTTGACAAGACTTGAAGCAGGGGCATTTGTAATCATTTAGAATTTATTAAATATAAACTTATAAAATGATTTGAATTATATTAAATTCATAAATATATTAGTCCAAATAAATGTCATGGATTAATATAATTGGGCTAATTATTTAAGTCCAATAAATATGAATTTAATTGATTTGGGCTAAAATAGATGAGCCCAATTTGTTAAGCCCAAATTCATCTTATCCTAGAGGCCCATTTTGGTGTCACGTGGGTAAATGACGTGGCATGCCAAGTCAAGCAAGAAGCCAATAGGATCATGACATGTATCAAAGATGACAAGCCCGCTCCATAAAGTCCATATGTCATGTCACTTAAATTTGATTGGCCGAAGGGAATCCTGTTCCAATCGCAACTCCTCTATTCTAAAACTATAAATAGGGGTCCTCATAGTTCAGAAAAGGGACAGAAAATTCTAAAACAAGAAGTTAGAGAAAATTCATGGTACAAACGCCATAAAATTCTATATAAGTTACGAGTTTAAGAACTCAAGCATTCAAGTTCAAGAACGATCAAGATCAAGACCATCAGATTCAAGAACAAGCTCGAAGCCCTTGAATTCAAGCAAAAGTCAAGATCAAGATAAAGTTCAAAGTTCAAATTCATCGAAGATTCAAGATCAAGCTTTAAAGCCCTTGAATTTATATTTGAAAAGGCGAATTCAGAGGAATCATAGAGATTGTAACACTCGCACTTTGAAATAATAAATACGATTGTTGCTATAATTTTCCGTTCTTGATTATTGTTTTCTCGACGCGAATTTTATTGTCTACACTACCTTTTCAATTTCTTGAGCAATACTCCATCTAATTTATATTAAGTGAAGTCTTCAGATTTTTTTTTCATAGTTCAAAATGAGTAAAGTATTCTAAATTTAAGAAGATTGTTGAGATTTTTTCTTATATCTATCCTCTATTTAATGAGGTTCTTAACTACAATACACTTTTACAAGAATAATTTGAAAATAATCGAAAAGATAGTAGTGAAAAGCCTTTAATTTTTTTTTTCCTTACATTTTTTTTCTTTAAGAGATGTAACATAGCCCAATAATTCACTTACTCTATGGACTAGAGAGAGTGCTACTTGATATAATGAGAAAATTGAATAAATGACATATTTAAGACTTGATACTATCAGTCCTAATAGGATTCTTACATTTTCAAGTTGTAACATTAGAATCTTAATAATCCCTAACAAATTTCATATCTTTAAAAAAAAAAGAGAAAATAATAATTTAATTAATAATGAATTTAATAATCATTTATATTTGTCATAAATTAAACTCTAACTAACAGGATATTGCATTCCTTGATTCTCTCCTAATCAGTTTCTTTTTCTTACTGTTACCCAAATTATCAGAAATTTAAATTTTCAATCATTTTCTTTGTTGTTCATCGGGAGAGGATATGGACATAACTCGTCAGGTGCCTTATCGCGGTCTAAGTGTCAGATTTGAATTGTGACATTGTTTCTCTTTTGAAGGTATATATTGAGGAACCACTTTTAATTTATTTTGTGATAACTAGTATATATATGTCACTTCTTCTTTTCTTTAGATGAGAGTTGACCTACGAGTTAGTTCTATTTAATTGTATATTGTCATGATCCAAAAATGGGTGTGATAAGACTCGTCTTATCCCACCAAGCCTAAAATCAAAACATAGCGATAGAAATGCGGAAAGTAAACTATTAATACTATAAATGCAGATAACTTAGTCAAAGTCATAAAACCCCTAAAATTTGATTGTCACGTGTACAAGCCACTAATGTATTATAACTGAATTGAAAGAAGTCCAAACTTCAATGTCTTTGTTTCTAGGATAGAACAAGAACGTACATAAATAAGGAACAAGATGGTTTACCGATGTGACAAACAACTACCTCTCAAGTTTCCACAGAAAAGCCTTAGATATAAGATAGAAGAAGAGCAATCACACGAATTCGGGCTCAGAACCTACACAAGTGTAGAAGTAAGGAGTAAGTACCAACAACACAGTTCTCAGCAAGTAACCCACTAAAATAAGGTAAAAAGCTAGAAAACAAGAACTCATTTCATCTCAACCGAACCGTCACAATTACAACCTACATAGAAATCAACCCAATCTAACAATTCATATTTTCAAGTAGCACACACTTCAACAACAATACCTTACAGTTATTGATCAATAACAATTAAGTATCCAGTTCAACAATCAAAGTTTACCAACAATTTTCACTCCACAACACAAAGCACAAAAGAGTAGTTCCATCATCTCAACACAATTATACATTATCACAGTATTTCCCAATCAAAGCCTCAACAATATAGAATCAGAAATTCTACTCAATCATACTCAATGAAGTGCAACGCAATGACGTCAATATCATGTCTTTCCTATGATACACATCTGTTTAATCTCAGATCGAAATTCATGGGGAACACGCAAGGTTCATGTAACTGTCGGAACCATTTCCTTTTGGCATATTTCACTCACCGAAATCATTTTGTTTCGACATATTTCACTCTCTGGGATCATTTTCTTTCGACATATGTCACTTGCCGAAATCATTTTCCTTCGGCGTAATTTACTCGTCGGAATCATTTTCCTTCGACATTATCATAACCATTTTCCTTTGACATCATCATCATAATAGAACTCATCACAGTGTTTTAGAACCAATGCAAATAGGCATATGCACACAACAATTGATGAGATAATATTTTCAATATTGATTCACAATTCGAAACAACTCAATCATAGTGTTCCAACAATAACACGTCGATATCATCAACTTAATTATTCACTATAGTTCAACAATAACATATCAATATCATCACCTCAATCATTGATCATATCATACAGTTCACAATATCATGGAACAACCTCATCATAGTGTTTCAACAATAACACATCAATATCATGATATTGCTTTTTTCACTAACCCCGTCTTTATCATTAAGGTTAATCAATTTGAGCGATTAACCCATCACCTTACTCCTCAACACATACAACAAAGAGAGTTCAAGATTTCACAAGCTTTAACAAGGTTTAGAAGTTCACTTGCCTTGAGAAAATCACACAATCACTCTGGAACTTGAGCTTTCCCCCCTTCTTTGAGTCTCCAAATCAATGTAATCTAATCAAATAAGTAACCCCAATAAGATTTCGAAACTAATAACATCTATATCAATGATTTTGAGAATCAAGACAAATTGACCCAAAAATCCATTTCCAAAAATAAGAGATAATTCTAGAAATTTGTATAAAATCACATTAAGCAAAGGTTTTGAAATTCAATGGTGAAAATCTCATTGAAAAACGAGTTAAAATCATGCTCAAAACTTTAATTTACTTAAAACACAAGTTCATCATAAAACCTTTCAATAGTCGGGTCTGAAAATCCGACTCAAATCTAAAATATTTCTTGAAAATATCTTACCCATGCTTAGGGAAGTTAAGATATGAAATTTCATAAAATAAAATAAAAAAGTGGAGTTAAAATCGACCTTGAAATCCTTAATTTATCAAATTTTAATTTTACCGAGGAAAAACTCAAATTCTTAAGCTTATACGTGGTTACTATGACGAAAATAATTGATGAATCACCAAGTTTATGCAAAATCCAGTTTACTTTGGGATCCTAAATATACATTTTTCATTAAAACTGAGTCCAAATTGATAAAACATTAATTTCTCCAAAGAAGTACACAAATAAGGAAAGAAGACCAAATGAAGAAATCATGAGAAAATGTCAAAATAAGGATTGGACACTAACCCCTATATTAAATCGAAAAGAGTGCCGCAAGAATCACTCCATTTCGAGCTCTAGAACTCCCAATATGCTCAAATTACCAAATGAACACAGGTTGAAATTAAATACATGTACAACGGTATTTATACGAGCGCACCAACAACTTAAAATTTAACTAAAAAGGTTGTAACTTCCTCACACGATAGAGAAATGATCCAATTCTTTTTCTAAACGTCTTAAATAATGATACGGATCTGCTCGTTTAATCGAAATTCAGTTTAGTGCTTGTTTTTCCAGTCAAATATCATTTTTATCGGTAAACAATTATTTCATGTATCACGATAAAAGCCAATCTCAACTTAGTGAAAATGCACCAAACTTTGCAGATTAGCCCTATAATTCATGCTCAAAATTTTGGAAGTTTCAGAATAATTTTTCGATCTTTGTAACTAATAACTAATGTTTTAGTTGACACAAATTGCTGAAACAACATCACGGCACCCAAAAAGCTTAGGAACTTACCCAAAACTCATCCGGAACTTTCCGAACACAAACCAAATATGTTTCTAGCTTGGAAATAATCTTTTGGACTCAATAAAATCATCAAAACACCCAAACAAGGTCACTTGTTGAACAAAATCAACTTTAACTTAAGAATCTCCAAACTTTCAAATAAGGACACGAAACTCATCCAAAAGCTTCGGGAACTTAACCAAGCCTTCAACTAGATGATAAATTTAGCATGGGTTCTTTAGAAGATTCTCTTGTGAACTTTTTTATATGTATAAATTTTAGGATAAATTACCTATATACCCACCTTTATTTTCCATAATTTTCATTATTCCCTACCATTTCAAAATATTTTCAAAATCCCTTATTTTTTCTCAAATCTCTAGTCAGCCGTATACATAAGTATCCCATCATTAACCAACGTTTCCTTCTTTTTTTTCACTCCTTTAATCTCTCCCTAATTTCACTCCACAATCTTTACAATTTTCATCTCAATTTGAATTTCAAACGGATTCTCTCTCCGGTCAATCAAATTCAAACCACTGAATAGGTACTTTTCGTATTCTCCATTGTCAATTTTTCAATTTTTTGTTTTTACCCTTTTTTTCCTGATACATATGGATTATGCTCATTCATTTAGTATTGGTATTACCCAATTAAACTCTGGAAATAGATCCAAAAAAGGCATGATCCATTATTAACGAAAAAATTGAGTATGGAAAAGTCAAAGTCGAAGATAAATGCACCTTCGATTTCTAAATTTACTGTGGACCCCTCCCCTCCTAAAGGGATAAAAAATGTTGGATTTGTATTATCTCGTCCAACTCTACATTAAGGTACATATTTTAAATGTATATACTTTATTTTGATATTTAATCTAGCCTTTTGATAGTAGTTTCAATGTTCGAATACATTACATTTACAGTAATCTCTATTTTATGTAATGTATCTTTGCTGAAAAGATTCCAAAAAAAGGGACGAAAAGTCGAATCTGACAATACACACCATTCATGCACTACTAAAAGTTCAAATTTACTATGTAACCAGTTCTGAATACACACCATTCAATATAAGTTCTATTTCTTTTACAGATGGAATACTTTTTTTTGCACAATTTTTAACATGATAATCATTTTAACATTGGACTTAAAATACTTTCGGGAGATTTTTAATAGGTATAAAAGTTAAAATTGAATTGGACTTGATCGTTTTTGGACCAACATTTAAAATTGTCTTTTGAGATGTAATGCGAAAATGAAAATTTGATAACAAATAAAATTTGGACACAATTTATTGAAGTTTGAAAATTCCTTACAAATGATGTTGGAGTTTAGAATTTTTAGAAGTGATTCAGCATACCGTGTCATAGTTTTTGATAAATATTACAGATTGCTCATTCACATTTTTTATATTGTCAGATGCATGTATGAGTTAGAGCCTGTTTGACATTACTGTTGAAAAATTAAAAGTATTTTTTTTATATAAAAAAATGAGAGTACTTATTTTGAGAAATAAGTATTTGGTAAAATCTTAAAACTGCTTTAAATGGAAGCAGAAGCAGTTTTAATGCTGTTGAGAAGAAACTAAAAATTTCTGATTTAAAAAAAGGCAGAAGCAGAATTAGAAAATTAATTTTTTAAGACTAAATATCCCTTACATATGTAATATCCTTATTAATTAATTAAGGGAAAATGCATAAGTACCCCCAACTTATGCCCGAAATTCCAGAGACACACTTATACTATACTAAGGTCCTATTACCCCCCAAACTTATTTTATAAAAATTTGCTACCCCCTTTTGGCCTACGTGACACTATCAATCAGATAGCTTGAAAAAACTGTCAACACGCGCTGGGCCCACAAGATAGTGTCACGTAAGCCGAAAAGGGGTAGAAAATTATTTATAAAATAAGTTGGGGGTATAGGACCTTAATATAGTATAAGTGTGTCTCTGAGATTTTGGGCATAGGTTGGGGAGTACTTATGCATTTTCCCATTAATTAACATATCTCATAAGTTTGGTTGATTTTTATTCAAGAATTTTATTTTTTATTTTTATATAATATTTTTTTAATTTTATTTATGTTTTATATTATTATTACATATTATATTGTATATATTACTTTACATATTATTTTACAAAATTAGAAATAACAGTAACAACGATATTTGTGTAGAATTAAAAAAAAAAGTAACAATGAAAGATTTAGACCCTCCCCAAAAAAAGTAACAAATAACAAAATTTTCTTTTCTTAATTTACGTATTATTTTATTTTAATTTGAATTTTTTTTTAAAGTTTAGAGTATTATAACAAAAAAAAATGAAGATAATAGCTAAGATCGAATTCAAAAAAATAGGTAATAAATAACAAAAAAGATTCATCTTTTCAATATTTTTCAACAATATTGATCGAAAATTTGAATATGTACATTTTAAATAATTAAATTAAAAATGTAATTAAAGTTTATGTATAAGATGCTTAAAATAGTTTCTCTCTATAAAATAATCTTAATATTAAAAAAAAAAAGAATTTTTCGAATAAATTTGCCAAACACAAAGTTTCTTTTTAAAAACACTTTTGTGAAAAGTTATTTTTGTTAAAAAAATACTTTATAAAAAAAAGTAATTTTTAGCAGCAATGCCAAACAAATTCTTAGCCTTAAATTCACTAACATGTTCATGTGAATTTCCGATCGAATTCTATTTACCAATCTAACTTTCTCTCTTTGTAATCCATTATAAATATTGGATCCATTGCATTGTATCAATCCTTATTTTTACCGTATTTTAGTATACTGTAAAATATTTTTATCAAATTTTAATGTGTCCAATAATCTTTTATTTTTTATTAAACATGCACAACTTAAAAAAGTATTATTATATGACGTGTAAATTATGATAAATTTAAGTTAGAGAGGCAAATAATATGATAAACGTGTGCATGATTTTATTTAATTTTAAACTAATTTATGAATTATATTTACATATGATCATAAAAGATGTGACAATGGACCCGATCCTATGTATTATCCGGAACAAATGTTGTGTTATGCCTCACAATTACACCTTGTTTGGACGGTTGTTACCGATTGTACTGTATTTGTATTGTTAGTTTAAATACAATATTTGTTTTGATTGTTACTTAAATTATATTGTATAGTATTGATTACATTCATTATTAGGTAAAATGAAAAGATCTATTTTATGTAATGATCGATTTGGTGTGATCGCATCGTTACCTTAATATTTTCTTCTCATTTTGTCTTAATTATTTAATATTTCTATTTATCATTACCTTACCTTTTTCATAATAACTCTATCTCATACACTATTTTTCTTGTATGTTTATCATTCAAAATTTGCATAAGTAACATTATGTAACGATGGAGAACGATACAATCTATCTAAATGTTATATTCATTAAAACAATACAGTAAGATACAATACAATGCGATACATTATGAAACAATAAGTTACAACCATTCAAACAAAGTGTTAAGAGTCTTGTACAACGGTTAGGTAGGTGATTAGAATTGTAATTTATTTAATTATTTCTTTGACAGAAATTAGAGTTATAATTGAACAAGAATACAAATTAAATAGGAGTAGTACATTATTATCGAAAAAAAGAAGAAAGCGAAATCCAAAACTAATCCTACTGGAAATGTGGCTAAAATGTAGTACAAGTGCAACTGGTATGCGTTATCGACACATGTTGTTCACGTGCTTCGAGTTGCCATCGTGCAGGCAGGCTTCGGTCTCACCGTCGACAACTTAGATCTCCCTTGCCGTAACAACTCTTCCTTCTTCCCGGCGAACTTCACTCTCTTCTCAATCTCCTTCTCACCTCTCTGAGTTTCCATTACTGACATATAGCAGTAAAGATGATGGGATATGAGAATCAAGAGTCCCACCTTTATGCATCCAAAGAGGAGATGGAATCTCTGGTACTCGACGACGATTCTCCCAACGGCACTGCTCATCCTTTCTCAGATCCACTTTCATCATCCTCATCTCTTCCTTTCGCTGAAATCCCTACTGACCAAAGTCAAACCCCTAATTCTTCCTTTAATTCCATCCTCGAACCTCCTTCTTACGCTGAGGCTATTTTCAGATCCTTTGACGCTGATCACTCCTCTCCTCAAATCAACGGCGCTCATGATCACTCTATTGCTTCTCCTTCCTCACCTCCATCCTCCGACGACTTTTTGACCATTACCGTTTCCGATCCACAGAAAGAGCAAGAGTTGTCCAATTCTCTCGTTCCTGGGGGGACTGCTTATGTTACCTACCTAATTACTACCAGGACAAATTTACCGGAATTTGATGGAACTGAATTTAGTGTGAGGAGGAGGTTTAGAGATGTGGTGACTTTGTCCGACCGATTAGCTGAGTCGTATAGAGGTTTTTTCATTCCGTTAAGGCCGGATAAGAGTGTTGTTGAGAGTCAGGTGATGCAGAAACAGGAATTTCTGGAACAGAGGAGAGCAGCACTGGAGAAGTACCTGAGGAGATTAGCTGCGCATCCTGTGATAAGGAGGAGTGAGGAGCTAAGAATGTTTTTGGAGGCGAATGGGAAGCTGCCGCTGGTGAGGACAACAGATGTGGCATCCAGGATGTTGGATGGGGCAGTGCAGTTACCCAAGCAGATCTTTGGTGAGACAGCAGGGGGAATGGTGGATGCCAATGAGGTGGCTCAGCCTGCCAAGGGAGGTAGGGACCTGTTGAGAATCTTTAGGGAGTTGAAACAATCTGTGTCTAATGATTGGGGTGGTGTGAAGCCACCTGTAGTAGAGGAGGATAAGGAATTAGTGGAAAAGAAGCAGAAGTTGCATGATTTTGAGCAGCAGCTCAGCAATGTGTCTCAGCAGGTTAATATCTTTCGGAAAACATTTTCTTTTTCTGTTTGTTCTTGTTCTTCTTTAGAATGTGGACCGGTAAATAGTTGGCATGTTCACATCTAATTGATTATTATAGCAGTATCATAAAGTTGGTCTTTTATGCTTGTTCAGTATGCACATTATTACTGGTCCTCTAAACGAATTTCAGTTTTAATAAATGCAAGTTCACTTGGTGGCTTTAGTTACTTTAGTACACATAATCTTGGGACTCATCATGAAAGTACTGTCTGTGCTCTATGCAGTAAATTTCTTAGACTGAGCATGAATATCTTCATTTGAGCTATTCAGTAGTCTTATGCTGAGAAAGGTATTTGTCTGTTACTTGCACTGAGCAGTTATTCCTATTTTTCTTCAGGCCGAAGCACTTGTAAAAGCTCAGCAGGATATTGGAGAAACCATGGGCCAAATGGGCCTAGCTTTTGTCAAGTTAACAAAGTTTGAGACAGAGCGAGCAGTTTATGATTCACAAAGAACAAGGGCTGCAGATATGAAGAATGTGGCAACTGCTTCTGTTAAGGCAAGCAGACTATATAGGGAGCTAAATGCACAAACTGTCAAACATTTGGTAAGTTCTTAGTAGCATGAAAGCTGACTCATAAAGATGCACCCAATATACTTGATCAGACAAATTTGTTACCTGACATTCATCAGACAATATCCTGTTTGGAGACATCCTAGCTAATTGTGCTTTACTAATTTTGAAAAGTTTTTGATACAGTAGTCTTTACATTTGCTTATTTTCCATTCAAGTGTCGGTATGTTGCAGGATAAGCTCCATGAATACCTTGGAGTGATGTTAGCTGTGAACAATGCATTTTCCGATAGGTCAAGTGCTCTTTTGACAGTACAGACATTGTTGTCTGAGCTGTCATCACTAAATTCGAGGATCGAAAAACTTGAAGCTGCTGCATCTAAGATATTTGGTGGGGACAGGTCCAGAATTCGCAAAATAGAAGAGCTCAAGGAAACGCATAGAGTTACTGAAGATGCCAAAAGTTCTGCTGTGAGGGAGTATGAGCGGATCAAGGTAACATCACATGTTAATAGTTAGTTTTGCAACTAAGTAAGCTTTCTGATTTTTGTATCTTCATTTGCTTTACTACTTAGTGAGCAATCCATATCATCAACATCATTGTCTCTTTTCTTCAAACAATAAATCCTCTTTACTGTGTTCAAAGTCATTGAGAATCTTTCTGTTAATCTTGAATATGACATGTAGTCTTTTGGCTAAATTCTTCTGGGTGCTGGTCACTAACAACAATTGGACTAATTTACTTAGTTCCAAGTTCAGGCTTAATTAACAACAATTGGTCTAGTTATACTCAGTTCCAAGTTCAAGTTTAGTTAATAACAATTGGACTATTTACATGTATGCCCAATTATTGATATGTTGACAAGGACGAGCATTAGCTTGCACCCAATGGTGTGCCCCAGTGGTCAATGAAGTAGGTTGAGAGCCACGAAGTCTCAGATTCTAAGCACTAGGTGGTTTCTTCCCATCTGTCTAAGTCTTGCTAGGCAAAGTTGCCTGATACCTGTGCTAGGGGAGGTAACAAGTATTTTATGGAATTAGTTGAGGTGTGCTCAAGCTAACTCGGATACATAGACTGCAATGGGAAGTCAATGAAAATGCTTCACCTGGTTAATTTGCACTGGCCTCCTATCTGCAGATTTTTGGCTTCTTTTTTCTCAGATAAGAACCAACGTTAGAGATTATTCAGTAATTGAGGGCAAAAAAGTGATACATAGACTGCAATGGGAAGTCAATGTAAATGCTTCATCTGGTTGATTTGCACTGGCCTCCGATCTGCAGATTTTTGGCTTCCATTTTTTCAGACAAGACTGGGACAAAAATAGACCATAGCTATTTAGTTCATGATATTCTTGTCCACATCATCTCTAACTTATTACTCTGAGCACCACAAGAGGAGCTAAATTTGGCAACCTAGAATTTCATATCAGTGGATCGTGTTCATGCTTGATTCTATTATAGACTATTAAAGCTCTATTCCTTTACCCATATTGGATTAGTGAAACATAATGTGAGGTTTCTTATGGCTCTGGTAGGACAGGACAATAGCTTTACGAGTGCTTAAGATTAGGATTGGACATCACAGACCTACTTCCTCAGAAGGTTTATCTGGCAGATTCGTTTAAAGCTTATGAACCTTAGTGTTGGAACAATATTTCTGGTTTATTAATCAGGTGCTGCCAACTATGTACAGTGTAGGTGATGTAGGTAACCCGAGGCAATAGAGTTACTATTCAACATGTCCCCTGTTAAGAAAACGGCTTTTGAGCTAACTTAACCCATCCCCTCAATCAATGAGGGACAATTAACACCCTTAGGCACTCTTGCAACTGGATATCTGATGCGTGAATAATATGACGAGGGCCTAACATTGGGTAAATCAAGAATAAAGATGGTTCTGGCTTTGATACCATGTTAAGAAAGTTGACCTTAGGCCTAAGCTGCTCATGAGATGAGTATTGTCCAAAAGAGACAACAACCTATTTCCTCAACCAAGGTGGGACACTTAATATCAGCAATCATGCTACAATAAAACAAATATTTTATATTCAATGTTACTAGGTAGTTGATAGTCATATTTGAATGAGGCTTCTTAGAGTCTTTTTTTTTTTTCAAAAGAGAAGGTTGTTATGATTTTGTATTTGTTCAACCTTTTACTGTCACTGATGTTTAGTCCTTGGTGTCCATGTTGTTTCAAGAAGTAATAGGCTTGCTAAATCAGTGCTCTTAAATGATTTTCCGTTAGTTTTCTTTTTACAAATTTAGGTGCTGAAGTTATTTTATGTAAGACCCCTCCAACCAGGCTCCCGCTCCAATCAAGAGAGTGACGATGCATGTATTACCAGTTCATCTTGTTTAATTTTGCATAATGGTTATTTTAGGAAGGCGATACTTCTGTATTATTTTTAAATTGGGCTCTGATCTGGGAAAGTATATAACTGCTGTATAGAGGATATTTAATTTATCTTCTCTTCCATTTTCTTTAATACTACATCATTTTCAATGAGATTGACATTATAGCTGTTTGATGGTGAATCTTGTAGGAAAACAACAAGAATGAGCTTGAGAGATTTGAGAAGGAACGACATGATGACTTCTTGGGAATGTTGAGAGGCTTTATTGTCAATCAGGTATCTTTGTTTCTAGACCGAGAAAAAATGTATCTTGTCTTCTAGTGTTGTTGCATCAAATGCCTTCTCGGAAATCATTGATTTAGCATTGTTCTGAGGAACATGCTTTATTTTTCCCCTTGTAGTAGTGATGCTCGTAAAAGGCAATTGATTTTTTTCAATATGCCCAACTAAAATTATAGACCATTTTAAACTCCAGATGTTAAGCACACTTAATCTAGTTATATCTATTTTTAACCATCTAGTATAGTCAGGGTAATGTCCGTTCTCCACCAACTTTCCAAAGATTGCAAGTGTTTTAGCAAGTGCAAGAAAAGTAAATATGCAAGATATCAGCTTGTCCTTTGTGTTCCCTTAGAGAAATTTTAGAGTGGAAGACGTAAGATTTCATCTGAAAATCTAATGCCAGAGAAGAAAAAAGAACAGAAAAGGCTGAGGGGGGCAACTTTTCCGCTATAGAGATGAGTGATTGGAAAATAAGTACCCTGCGTAGGATATCAGAATATGCCACATATCAGCTATGTTATGTTTTTTCCTGTCACAAAGCTGGTTTTGGGACTTCACTATTGGTTTTCTAGTCTTCTTAGACTTGCTCTTATTCTCTTAGGCTTTTCATGAACAACTACATCTCTTGGAGACAGGGAGGATCCTTGTTTCAACTACTTTAGCAAGGACTACGACATAATAATTGCATCCTCCCTAACCTCTTCTGCAGCATGCATACTCAGGGAGGGCCGTTTTCCTTCTTCCCACTCCATCCTATTTCATTACTATATCCAAATTGAGTTTGTTAATTTTCAACCCTCAGGGGTTGGCCTGCTGGCAATTGACTTGAGCCTTGGGGTTTGCTCCCTTTCAAGGTCTCAAGTTCGAAACCCACTAGGTGCAAACAATTTCTGAGGGCCATCGGACTGGGTAAAAACCTGAATTAACCGTGGTGCACTTGTGGGAAACTCCTTGCCGAGGGCCTATGCACCCCCGGGATTAGTCGGGGCTCAAAGAGACTCGGACACCCGGTGCAAATAAAAAAAAAAAAAATTGAGTTTGTTAATTTTCTAGCTGAATACAGAAAAGTTGTGTTGAATGGGTAAATGACGAGGGGAAGCTGATAAAGGAGATTGCTGCGTATATAGAGGGGTTTGAGAACATGTTGTAATCTTCAGTCATTTCTTTATTGCCTTGTGGAATGAAATTGTTTGGGTGCCTCGTCTCTTTTCCTCTCATATCGTGTCTCAACGGGGAAGTCAGTACATGGTTTGAGACTAGGTCCATTGATAGAATGTCTTTCCCGTTTCTCAGTGAAAAGAGTGAACATTGATGAGGAATATTACGTAGCTTTAACTGCTTTTAACTCAAGGTTTAGTGATGCATAACTGATGGACAATAGGTGATGTGTTTTGTGCTACCCCAACACTAGGATTGAGTGTCACATCACAGTTTTAAGAGTTTTCTGTGGGTTTGCTCTGTACTCTTGTCCCAAGAAGAGTAAAGGCTAAAGTACTTACGAACTGAGTTGTTACAAATTAAGAACTGTTAAGACTGATAATTGCTTGAAATGGTGCTGGTCATTTAGGTTCGTTGGCTGGAAGTGGAAGATTGATAACCAATCAAGTGTTAATGTGGGATCTTGGGTCTGTTTCTGTGGTTTCAGAAGCTATGAGCACAGGAACTAGAGACCTGGAATATTGTGATACTATCAGGAATTTTGTACTTGGAATCATGTGAAATGTTGATGCAGTGCTGTTCTGCATTGCTTTGTTTCCTTCAGGTCAAATGATCATCTTTAAGGAAGTCAACAGTATACTTTCACACTGCTCCATGGGGTGGGGTTCAATGCCTGACAAAAAAGGCCAAAGCAAAAAAGAATCTTTATTCTTCTGGGCTTGTTTTGCCATTTCTAATTACTCTCTTCTCGATATGATAGTAGCTATCATTTAGTTTTTAGGGTGCATCATTGTATGCTTATAATAATGATTACATGGTAACCGGTGTTGTGCTTAACTGAAGGGTAACATACATTATCAACTCAACTCAAACAAATTTCTTACCGTCCTCTATCCTTCTTACTTGTTTGTGCTGTAGTTGGCTTTCCGGTTTGAGCAATCTGTATTAGAATGATTAGCTTCAGATTGTTGTGATCCATTCATTTCTGGGACAGACATGAGCAAACTGCTTGAACTTTCTTGTGACAAGTTAAAATCTTGGGTCGGGTATAGATGAAACTAAATGTCACCTTTAAACTTTTCTTAGATAAGATATGTCACCTGTGAATTGGATGAATCATTCTGCTATTGCTGTTTTCAGTTGAAATGTTACTATTGATATTCCTTTCCAGCAAGAGTAGCTTTTCCTTCTATTCCCTTGAAAAGATTTATAGGAGAAAATAACAAGTTGGATTTTACCAGGCAGGATATGCAGAAAAGATGGCAAATGTTTGGAAGACGGTTGCAGAGGAAACAAGTGGATATGCAAAACATGGTAGCTGAGAAGTTGCTGTATATAATGGCTTTTGGCTTCTGCCTTTCTTTATCTATTTTTAGTTTCTTTATTCCCCCTCCCGGCTCCCTTTCCCTTTCCCTTTCTTTTGTATTGTACTTTATTTGTATACAAGCTTAGAGACATGTTCATATCTTAGGCATAGATGTTTTATCCAACATATTTTTCCTCGTAGAGTTCTAATTGATAACTTGTGGGGATTTTCATTTAACAAAACTTCCCCCAGATCCTCATATGTTGAGTTCCAGCCAACATATGAGCCCGACACTCGGAGTAAGAAGAAAAGGAAAAACCTTTGAAAACTTCAAACTAACTTATATGTTACACCTACAAATTTCATGAAATCTTTTTCTTATGATGGTAGACTGTCTGAATGAATATAGTCATCATCTTCAGTTTGACGTGATATAATTTTTTTTAGTCTAGATAGAAGAATGACCTATTCGAAATAGACTCCACTTTGTGGGATTTCACTAGGTTTGTTGTTGTATAGAAGAATGACCTGAAAATATTGACTCCACACACATGCAAGCATGTTTACTTCTTACTTGTGCAGTTTTTAGTGTATTTTCTGTCTCTAGGGCCAGAGATTATGGAAATTAAGAGGATTCCATTGCTGCTCAAAATAACAAAACAAAATAGTACACTTGGGTATCTACAGACAGTAGAAGAACAAAACTCACTCTCTTAATCAACCTAATTCAAGAATGAAAGAATTGTGGCACCTAACTCCTAACACACCTGCCTAAAAATGACTTAGATGAGAAATCTAATATCTAATCATCGCTTGCTGAGGGAGCTGCAGCACCGTCATCGTCCCCAGAACTGGTAGCTGTTTCAGGTCTAATTTCTTCTAGTTGCTGGAGAAGTTGCTGAACTTCTGGTCGAGCTGATGGTGATGGATCAACACAATGCAAAGCCAATTTCAAGGTATTCAATAATTCATCACCGATAACGGATGCATCCCTCATTAGTTCTAAATCAAATACCTCATTAGTCCACTCCTCTTTCACAATTGATGCAACCCATTGAGGCAAATCCACACCATTCATTGCTTCTCCTGGTGACTTCCCAGTTAGAAGTTCCAGTATAATAACACCAAGGCTGTATACATCTGTCTTTGTGTTTGCTTTCTTGAGCTTTGAAAGTTCAGGTGCCCGATACCCAAGTGCTCCAGCAGTTGCAATAACATTTGCATTTGCAGCAGCAGTCATTAGGCGCGAAAGACCATAATCTGCAATCTTTGCATTTGTGTTGTCATCAAGTAAAACATTGCTCGATGTAAGATTCCCATGAATGATGTTGGCATTTGTATGAAGGAAGAGCAATCCCCTTGCTGTACCCTTTGCTATTCTCATCCTTGTTGCCCAATCAATTGGTGTATCAGGACTGCGAGCTGTAAAAAACAGTAAGATTTATAATCTGAAGTTCTCACAAATACAAAGTGAAATGGAAAACTGATTTTGTGCTTACCATGAAGAAAAGTTGCCAAACTTCCCTTAGGCATGTAGTCAAAAACAAGAAGTTTCTCTCCTTTAGGTCCCATGTAATATGCTCTAAGGGCCAAAAGATTTGGATGCCTGATCTTGCCAAGAATATTGACTTCACTCTCAAATTCCCTTTGACCTCTTGTGATCTTCTCTCTCAATCTTTTCACAGCAACTTGATCGCCATCCTCTAACGTGGCCTTGTACACCGTACCATAAGTGCTCTTTCCCATTATTTCGGCGGTTGCACAAAGAAGATCATCTGCTGTGAACACAATAGGTCCATCAAAATGGACAAGTTTTCCTCCTGTATCTCCTCCTCCTGCTGCTTCAACTTCTCCAGCAGTTGGTGGAACACCCTTTTCACCTCTGGCTACTGCAGCCGCCCTACTCGTGCCTTGACCATCCTTCCCTGCTTCAGCTGCAGATCTTTTCCTGATCAAGCAGCATAGGAGAATGCAACATAGCAGAGCCAAGATTATGAGAAGTGCCCCTCCTGCTATGAGAATTATGTCCTTAGTACTTAACTTACGACGTTGCTTTTTTGGTGTTTCGGGGGATGGGCTAACTGGAGAGATTGTACATGGGGTTGATGCACTGTAACCACATAGCTGAAGATTACCCACAAAGGCACTCGAGTTGAATTCCCGTGCGAGATGAGTTGGAACAGGACCAGACAGATTATTATATGAGACATTGAAGGCACTAAGATTTGGTAAAGTATCTAAAGAAGCTGGGATTTCTCCACTTATATTATTATGAGCTAAATCTAGTTGTCTAAGAGCAGAGATGTTTCCTATAGTGACTGGAATATCACCACTAAAGTGGTTACTCCTCAAGTTGAGAACTGAGAGTTTCTGCAATTTTATTATGGCTGCTGGGATTTGGTTATCAAGTTGGTTGCTTTCCAAGTTCAAGACCACTAGTGAGGATAGATTCAAGAAACTATCAGACAAGCTTCCATTAATGGCATTATAAGACAAATCAAGTGTTGTAAGCCTAGAGAGTCCCCCAATATGACTTGGGATAACTCCAGTCAATCGATTATGACTAAGTGAAAGCTCAACAAGTTCATTCAACTTGCCTAAGGAAGCTGGAATGCTTCCAGAAAAGAAGTTGTGATCAAGTGTAAGAGACTGAAGTTGGAAGAGTCTTTTTCCATTTCCATTTCCATCCCAAGTATCTGGTATTGAGCCTGAAAGATTGTTATACTTGAGACCAAGAAAGATGAGTGAGGGAGATTGAGTGAGACTTGTGGGAATTGAACCAGACAAAGAATTATGGCTAAGATTAAGCCTATAAAGCTTAGTTGAATTAACAAGACTAGGTGGAATTACACCAGAGAATGAGTTATTGCTGAGATCAAGTGTTTGAAGAAGAGGGCATAAACCAAGAGAAGCAGGAATAGAACCTGATAACCTATTGTTAAAAAGTTGAAGTCCTCTAAGATTAGGTATGAGTCCCAAAGTAGAAGGAATTGAACCACCAATGACATTATCATGTAAGCTAAGTTTTCTAAGAGACTGAAATTGTCCAATTCTTTCAGTAATTCTTCCACCTAAACCTCTCCATGGAAGCTGAATAACAATAACTTGTCCTTGAGCACATTTAATACCAAGCCATCCACCAGAACAAGCTCCAAATCCACTATCATTCCAGCTTTTCAAGAACCCTTTTGGATCAACCAATTCTTGTTTAAAAGCTTGAAGTGCTTGAAAATTTTCTGCAGTAATAATTATCCCATCCCAATCTTCACCTGAAGTTGGCTGAATCCCAAATATCAGTAACTGAAATAACAGGAAAAGTTGAGCAAAAAGAAAGAACCTTTTTGCAAGATGAGAAATTATACATCTACCAGCTCCTCCTTTTCGAGTTAAAAACTTGTTAACAACTCGAAAAGGGTATGGTTCAAAACTAGTAAAAACTCGATCTTGATCTCTCATTTCCAATCTTAAAGAATAGAATTAAGATAAATAAAAAAAATGAAACTTTCCTCTTCTTTTCTTTCTCCTCTCCCTAATTTGAAACTAAAACACTAGTAAAAGAAGAAGATTTTGTAGTAAGAGGAGCTAAGATTCCACGTGAAGTGGAAGCATATAGAGCTAAAACTATGAGAAGTTTTATTGGGAGACATGAAAAAGTGTCAGGTGTGTAATCAGATTCACAAGACAGGCTCCAACACAAATAATTAAAAGCGTATAACGGCTAGTTTTTCTACAACTAAAATGTTTTTGGCCTTTATATTGGAAAGTTATGGTGTGTTGATAAAAAATATACTTTGAAAAGTGGGCTATTTTAATTCTGGCCACCTAGTAATTAAACCTCTTCTCTAACGGCTATCTTTTTCATGTTGGGGTCCCCCATATTCTACTTAAAATTGATACTTTTGCGTTGTCTTTATTTGTTTGATTTACTAATTTCGCCTGCAATGTATATTTTCTCTGTCTCAATTTAAAAGAAATGATATATATATTTATATTTAATAATAATTTTACTTCAAAATATTTATTTTATTTCTAATAGAATGATTTTTAGCCACAAAAATATTTATGACTTATTTTAGATTAAAAAAATTTAAAATTATTTTTTAAATTTTATATCTAGTCAAACTATCTCATATAAATTGAAATGGAAAAAACGGATATGATTATGACTTGATCCTTACCACTGGTCTAAGCGGGGGGTCCATTTAGTCATCCGAGGTTAACTAGATTTGACGTTTCCTTATAACACAAATATCGCTTCTTCTCATTTTGTGCTCTTCCAATTGGACAACGACAATTAAAAAGTACTTCCCCTCTCAATGATTCATTTGGGTTCACACAAATTTATATAAACAAGGTAGGAAGGGAGGATTTTTTTTAAAAATAATGGTCTAATAAATCTTAAATGTTTATATAATTATTTCATTAAAAACATAGAAGTTGAGTTTTTTTTTAAATAAAAAAGGTTATTCTTTTTTAGATGGGTTAATGAAAAAATGTGATAGGTAAATTGAAATGGAAGGAATACTAAGAGTTTTGATAATGCAAATTTTGATGGAAGATAAGTTTAATGTATCTTAAATATATATTTGTGTGTGGGTTGGTTGTTTTATTATAGTTTTTGTTTATGATATATAATAGTTTTTTCTTGTTTTCAATAATTTGTTCTAATATGTTGTTTTTTAATTATCACACTATTACATTGTTATTGTTTCTTTTAGTAGATTTTGCACCATTTCTTTGTGATTTACTACTATCTTTTTTTCATTGTCTCCTCCTTCTTCACTTGAGAGAAATTTTGACCGAAGTAAGCCACTATTTAAACTAATTCACCAAAATAATATGTTTTTTTTTTTTTGAAATTTTACAAAACTAGAATAAGTATTTGGTAGTAACGTTTTAGGTATTATTTTATTAAAAAAAACCAATGACAAAAAGACAAAATTCTGACGGAGAGAACATATATAAAACGTTACTATCAAATACGTTTTATTAATTCGTTACTCACTTATACATTTTAAGGCTAAAACGTTAGGGACAATAACGACTCTTTAGGCATGATGCTCTCGATTTCTCTAATGACGAAAGTTTCTTCATTAACAAGAAAGAAAGGCTTGGAAAATTGAATTAAGTTCTTCCTCAATACAAGAGATTATTTAACAAGTATATGGTGGCAGTAACTAATGGAGTAGATTGTTTAGAAAATTTACAAACTCATGGTTTAGGTTTTTGAAAAAATCGAAAAAAATTAATTACATGTTATCAAAAGATAATTTATTGTAACTCATATTTTTATTTTTTGCAAAAAAATAATTGAATAACGTTACAACTATATTTTATATATAAAAGTATTTATTGTCCAATTGGTGGCTGTACGTTATTTTTAACTTATAAGTAATATTTATTACAACTTATACTTTCGTGAGTTACAATATAAAAGTATTTACTTTGATGTAATTTCTAAATATTACTTATTAGTTTTCAAGATGGGCTAGCAAAATATAGGTTTTCAAGTTTATCTTTTAACATATTTTTTAAAGATTTTTGAGACTTAGAATTTTGAATGGTCCAATAAAGGTTATAGTCCATATATATTAGTAACTCTAATAAAGCTCAATTTGAAATCAAATCAATACTATGCTAACAAAATAAATTAATTCAACACTAAGAATGACAATAATGTTGAATAAAACTGTCAATATGGGCTAACCCACTCCATCCGGGCTAACCCATACAAGCTTTGAAATTTTACGAGCTAGCCCATTTTTGGTGTGGGCCAGAAAATGATTGTCCCAACCCACAAGTACGTGGGCCACAGGTCAGCCCTCTTTTTTAAAAGGTATTTTTTTGGGGAAATTGTGCATAAGGCAAACTATTAATTTAAAATAAATAATATAGCTACTGTTTCATTTATTTCCTTTGAGTAGCTACAGTTTCACATATCTTGCTACTACTGACGGGTCCCACGATTTGTATAGGTAAAAAAAAAAAACGAAAGTTATTCCTTTTATACAATTCACTTCATCTCCTTCCTCTCTCCCATACCTTTCAATTTCTCCTAAATTCTCTCCACAAAATTAGTTTGAATTTCAAATCTTCACCACTACGCTCTCAATCGTAACTTCAAAAATTTCAGGTACCGCCAAAACCTGTCTAAATTGATTTTTTTTTTCAATTTTTCAGATCCAAGTTTGAAAATGACACAATTCGAATGGATGAAATTATCACAAAGTCAAATACAAAAGGCGAATCTAGTTCAACAGAGAAGAGGAAAGCAAAAGCAATTGTTTCTACCAGTGATCAGTTAAAATCATCTGAAGACATTGTCCCTGGCTTAGTGGACAGGATGGATCTGAAGAAGTTAATGTATATGTATAAACAATAATTATTTTGTTCTATTTTATGATAAACCCTTTTACTTTTATATATATGTAGTAATACTTTCTCAGATTTATTATGTTTAATTGTTTGTTTTTACATATTTGTATAATTTTTTGATTATTTGTTGTAGACACCATTATCATGCATATGAATTTCCTTTATACAATTATATGTTGTATAAAAATTAATTGTATATATATAATATTTGTTTGTATATAATTTGTTGTTTGTATATGTGTCATAGTTATACATAACAAGATCTGTCTGTATAATTTCTTTAAGTATATATGTGGTAATTTTGTTTATATACAATTACTATGTTTTAGTTTTAGTTTGTTTATACAGATTCTATAAATTTTGCACAAAAGACATTGTATATACAAGTAGCAGTAGATATTAGCATTTGTTTGTATATAATTTTTTATTTGTATATTTTTCATAGTTATACATAACAATACATGTCTGTATAATCTCTTTAAGTATATATATGTAGTAATTTTGTGTATAAACAATTACTATGTTTTAGTTTGTTTATATAGATACAATAGAGTCCCAACTAATGAAGAAGTCGTAGAAGGAAAGAAATCCTATTAAAATATAATGTGCGTGAGTTTAGCGATTTTCTTCTTTTTTTTGTGACAAAAATTAGCGCATTTTTCTTTATTTATTTTTTAAAATCAAATTGTATATAAATTGGCAAGATTATCAAAATATACAGATTAGAAAACCACAACAAAAAGGAACATATATTTATACAAATTATAGCCAAGTCAATTTAATATACATATTTCAAATATATACTTATACAAAGTATATCTACATATACAAATTACAGCCATATACAAATATTCAATTGACAATCCTAACATAATAGGCATATACTTATACATATTGTATATAATATACAAACTAAATTATCACAACAAAACACGAACCTGCACTGAATTAATATGCAAGTTCACAAAAATTGAACCACAAAATATAAGATTATACAGAACGGACTAAATCATATACAGATTTCACGTATATACATATAAATAGAGTATGTGTATATATAAACTACAACTACAAATAAATATATAATTGACAAGCATAACATAAAAGACTTATACATATACAAATTGTACACAATATACAAACTAAACTATTAGAACTAAGGACGAATCGACATTGTGTATATATATATATATATATATATATATATATACAATTTCATTGTTCATTCGTAGATTCAAATTAACAACAAAAAATATACAAATCAGAACAAACAACATAGATTACTATCATAATATACAATCCTGTAAATTAATGACTTTCAAAAAACAAATCTACTTTCAAAAATGAAGGATAAACAACAATATCTTCCACAACATTATAGAATCACAATTTTTTTGTAGAAATAAACGGATGATCTTTCTCGAATTCGAACAATACTTTCAAAAATGAAGGATAAACAACAATATCTTCCAGAACATTGTACAAGCACAATTTTTTTGCATAATTCAACGGATGATTTTACTCGAATTCAAACAATGGTTACGACTATATGAGTTAGAATCTATTACATCTAAAAAAAATACAATTCAAATTGTTCATTCAATTGATGAATGTTTAAAAGCAAAAATGAGTTTCAATACACGAAAAACACCAATTTCGATATGAAAAAAGTAAAATCAAAGCATTTTTCGGCATGAAATACATTTTACTTCCTCTTGTTATCTCTAAAATTGATTTGATCTCGATTGCTTGAAGAGAATCACCAAAACTTGATCGATGTGATTTACCCAGTTACAATGGAGTCACTACTGATGAAGAAGTCGTAGAAGGAAAAAGATCTTTTTGTGTGAGTTTAGCAATTGTCATCCTTTTTTTAAACATAATTTACAGCCTTTTATTAAATTTATTTAAAAAATAAAATTGTATATAACTTCAAATGAATCCTGAAATATACAGATTAATAGCTCCATAGCAAATATAAAATTTGTTATGGAGCACAATTATGCAAACTATAGCTATAGCCAGGGGCGAATTTATGTATTAAAATTGGGTCACCGGAACCCGTGGTCATTCGACTAAACTCGATATATTACTTGTATAATTATTAAAGAAATATTAAATAATAACTTGTGGAACCCATTCTCAAAGTTGCTGGATAGTTCACTGGTTTGACAGTCAAATTTTAACATTAAGGTCTCGAGTTCGATCCCAGTCAGCCACAATTTCAAAAGTCAATAAACTACAAAAAGTTTAATTTATGATTCCTCTTTTTAATAAACAAACTAACAAAATAAAAAAAATTAAATATATTGCTTAGTTATTGTTATTATAAATTTTTTGATCTTATCTTTAAAGCAATGATGCACCCGTTTTCTTGGAATTCTGGATTCACCTCTGGCTATAGCATACAAATAGGATTTTTATCTTTGCTATACCTAAAATTTCCTCTATATTTTTTCTATTTTTTTAATTAAATTATAATTTAAAAATATTATCATAAATATCGACAAGACAATATTACATGGTGTTAGTGTTACTACTTGTTAATTAAATCCACAAATAAAATTATCTTTATAATATTTATTAAGTTTGATTTCAAGTAAAAACATAAATAGCTAAGTAGAAATATTAACCTAATTGTTTTTTAATGATCGTAATAAAACACAAAAACTATGACAACATTCCATAGGTTACTGGCCTATGTAGTGATTCCCTAGAAATTTTAGGAAATTTTTATTTTATGTAGTACATATTTTATAAACATAATTTATATTTAAATTGTAATATTTCAAACTTTTAACAGATTTTGAGTTTAGACTCTTGTTATTTTTAATACTCTATTTTATTTTTATTTTTTAATTAATTTTTATTTAGCCCACTGGCCGATCCTATCCATATTTCTCAAGCCCCACAAATCGGCAGACTTATTCAAGTCGGGCTAAAAAGCCCTTTTCTTAAATGGACTCCAAAAATCATTGCCCAGCCCTATTAAATCACGGGTTAGGCCAAGCCGGCCCTATGGGCCTAGCCCATATTGACGGCTCTAATGTTGAATATCTGTTCTTTAGTTTTACGTTGGTTTAGACATTTAAAATGCATAATCTAATTTTAATTTTTCTTTAATGTTTAATCATGTAACTAGTACTTATTAGACTTGTTTAGCATGATTTAGTACTTTTAAATTATGATCATTTTCATTATGACTTTGCAATATTTATTTATATGATGATTTCATTATTATTTTTTATTAAATATTTTTGTGTCATTACTCATATCATATTTTGTGTTATTTTCTTAAGAAACACCTTAGATAGTTGTATTTTGGTTGGACTAAAGAAACATTGCACAAGTTAATTATATGTTTGTATGCATAATTTACCGAAAAATCCACAAACCTGAAAAAATTTGATGTTTATTAGTTTAGTTTTATTTAAAAATTCGACACAATGATTTGGTTTGGTATTTGAAAAATTCGAACCAACCCGAAGTTGAAAAATCCGAAAAAAACGGATTTTATTAATTTGGTTTGGTTTATAAATTTAAATATTTTACGCAAATGGTTTGGTTTGATATTTGAAAAATTCGAACCAACCCGATCATGTACACCCTATTTGAAGGTATGATTCATCTTATTAATTTCTTATCTTGAGTCTTAAAATAGTGTGGGACAAACAATTTATTTTGCTGAGAATTTTGAAAATCTGCCACATGATATGATAATAATTTCAGAAGATGGTAGTGATACTTGTCATTTATATATGTAATCTACAAGCTGCATATTATTTCTATTTTTGATATTAAAAAGGAGAAAGAATCTTGTAAATATGTACTAGTGCAGTGCAGTAAATTTTGCATTTTAAATAACGCTATTACTTTCCCAGATGCAATTTATGGGGAAAAAAAAAACTAATGGTAGTAGACACAACATTAGCCTGGTGTATTATACATTATCATAAATAAATTTTGACTGACTGTAATCAATATTTTGTATGTTCGGATCATACGTGCAAGAATTCCAGAAATGTACAACCACCACAAGTGGAAATATATTTCATGTCTTCGTTATCGTTATTTACTAGAAATGACAGTATTTTTATAGGCTTGTTATGATTATACAATGGAAGACATGTTAGAAAACAATATTACTGTATATATTATGTGCATACCTCAATTTTCTACTAAAGTAGCAATATTTTTTTTAAAAAAAAGTTGTAACTTGTAAGTTATTATAAATTTTAAGATGATTAATTATGTATCATTTTAGAAGAAATAATTTATTTTGATATATGTATAAATACACTTTATATATTGGTAAAACTTATAAATTTGAAGATGCATTTTCTGAAGCAGTAAATTTGAATTTACTTATGAAATACTCTAAAATTTATACCCAAAGTAGAAAATACTCTAAATAGTAACTATATTTATGGAGTATAGCTAATGAAGTAAAAACAATATTATTATCCAAGCCATAGTTTTGAATGTGTTGGTATAGTATGAACATCACTGGACAAGTTGCTACTAAGTGTTTGCATCCATATGAACATCACTAATTGTGTTCTAGCACCATGCATCATCTGGACAATCTGAACAGTGTGTTGTCATGTTCCATCTTGGCAGAAACAAGTTAGCACAGTGCACAACAGACAATGGATCGACCAAATGTAAGTTGCCCGTTGAACCACAACTATCTGGAATTGGAAACAATCTTGGTTATTTCACAATTGGAAAAGCTTTCATGTCCTACGGAGTCGCAAGAAAAGTCGCTGCACGCTTCTTATGAAGCGATCCTGACTCAAATGTAAGGGGTTTGATTTTATGAGGCAGATATTACAAGTGTGAAATTGAGATAGAGGAGGCTAACCATTTGTTTCTGTGTGGTTTCCCTATCGTGCAACGCTGAGTCAAAGATTTGCTTCTCTGCTGGACAGGTTAAAGCATGTTGGCAAAAGGTAGAAGAAGAATCAATCTGAGATACCATTCCAGCTTTGTATTTGGTGGATTATATAGAAAGATTGGAAACTCAATGTTCGGGGCCAGCACAGAGAACACACATAGGTTAGAATACCATTGACTTGTAGCTACGTATTTTGGTGTAAAATGTAACATGTAAATTCCAGCATGTCCCCTCAGCTCCCATAGAAGCTGAGTTTTGATCTTCTTCTTTTTTTGTACAAACCCAGAGCTATCCAAGTGCTATTATTATTACATTAATGAATGAAAATAGAATTTAATATTAACTACCCCCACCAAAGAAGAAGAAGATCTCATTGCTGGACCTCTCACGCGCATGAGGCAGACAACTTCTATTGAAGAACAATATAACTGACACTTGATAATCCTAATAGTTAGCAAGTTGGTCATCAACTCATGATATTAAGGGGAGCAAGAGAGAACAAAAAAAGAGTTGATACTACAATATCATACTCAAAGAAAACTTAGTTTCACAACTTTGAGACACTTCACAAAGTGATCACAACATCACACAAAGCATTTCCAATCAAGAAGCTACTCATGGTTCTTAAACCTCCATGTATATAAGACTTGTAACCCTAAAAATTACTCATTTTGCCAGTATGTATAATAGGAACATAATGCACCTCTTTCTTACCTTCCCTTTTATCCTTTTGGTTCCCTTCCGACAAGATATTAGTATAGCTTTATTAAGAAGCAACTGCAGATCATTATACTGTAGACCTTGCTACAAGAGACAATATATCTTATCTATTGTTTAATCCATCTACTTGTTATTGAGAACATTGCATCTGATGCTAATAATGTCATATTCTAACCCGGCTTAGCAACTCTTAAAAACATTTTGTGGTTTCACATAAAATACATTGACACTAGAAAAATGATAACCAACATATGAGTCACCATATGCTGCCTTTTAGAGACTGAATGTTGTCCCCGTCTCAATGTCACTAGACTAAATAGTAAATAGATACTATCAACCAAGCGATTTTTAACCATGCAGCAAGAACAATAACAATCATTTAACTTTCATAAATACAGCCAGCTGGTCATCGAAACAGATCAATCAGAAATTCATGAAGAAATAAATGCATACAAAACAGAGTCAAAGACAACGGGGTCTCTCTCTCACACACACTCTACCTTTATAGCTAATTTATCCACGACGAAAGACAAACTTAAAACTTCACAGTACTGTGAAAATCGAGATAAGGCTAAACGGTTAAGAAACAACTTGTCTATCTGCAAACATCTCCAGAAAAATAAAATAAAATATATATATAAATATATATCTGCAACAGAAGTGCAGAAGACTAGTGCTACCATAAACATAATCTTCCCTAAGAAGTTAGTGTTCACATATTGTTTCTCCCTCAACTCCATCTCTTTCTCTTCTTCTCATTCCAGCATAACTCCACACAGGATCATCTTAAACATCTCACATTCCCCTCCTCTGATGGCATGTACCAGAGATGCCCACAAACCAACAAAATAGAAAAGCATGTAAAGAAAAATCCAAGAACTATAAGCAGGAGCAGAACGAAAGTCATCATCAATTTTCAGTGTAGAAATCAACTCATAGGCAAACTATCACGTAAATTTTAACATTTGAGCCACCAACTTACAGATAAACATGAATTAAAATGTAGTAGCAAACAAAAGTAAGGAGTTAAATACAGATCTAAAAGTTGGAAATTACAGATCCAATCTAGATCTATAATCTGAAAACAAAATTTCTAAATATTTCTGCAAAATCCGACGCAGAAACTAGTTTTTCTCTACCAAGAATATTACAGTTCAATTAAATTGAATAACTGATTCACATCAAATATAAAAGCTCCAAACCAACCTCATAATCATGTCTCCAAATCAAATGGATCGGACTACACACGAGCAGCAACAGCCGGCGCAGCGGCAGCGGCGGCAGATGAAGCAGCACCACCGAGGAACGAAAGGAATCCAACGTTGGCCGGCTCTTGATCATCAAGGAACAAATCTTCAGGAACCCTAAAAGCTCCATGAGCAGAAACAATAGCCAGTCCAACAAGAAGAGCAGAGATAAGCAGGGATCCAACACTGGTAAGGAACACCACAATAATGGTGAATACCACTAAGATACCCAACGTTTCACGATCAGAGAAAGTACGGCCAAAGATAACAACGGGCTGATCTGAAGGTCTAAACAGATAGAGAAAAAACCATCCTCCTAGGAGAGCAAGAAGGACAAGGAGAGAAAAAGGATGAGATAGAAGGGAAAGAGCGAGTACGCTAGCAAGTAAGGTAACGTAATTGACGCGAAAGTAGGAGAAGTTTTTGCGGATGCGCGAGGCTGCTTCAGCGACGGAATCAGGACGGGCAAATGATGTGCGGTCGAGAAGTTCTAACCAAGGGCGTCGTTGAGCGAAACCTTGACGGATCGAAGATGAAAGACGAGATATGAATGAACGGAATGCGGGAGTGGAGATAGGGGCCTGAGATTGAGATCCGGCAGTACCCGTAGATTGCGGACTGGAGATCGGAAGTGTCACCGGAGAAGCCATTGTTTTTTCTTCCTTTGTTTTGCTCCCTTCTCGATGCGGAGGGTACACAGAGAGAGGGAGTGCAAGTGGGAATATTGTGTACAAAAATAATGCCAACGCTTCTAAAGGCTTCGGCTTTCCTTTTTTTTGTTATATATATTCACCTATTTCTTCTCAAAGCTTGTGACAGCCAATGATTTTCCTTTTTTCTTTACACTCCATTCCTCTTGTTCTCTGTGTAACTAAACTCATCTGGATACAATTTTGAGAAATCAATTAAAAAATCTATTCTATATTATTTATTAAAATATATGGACATAATTGATGCCAATTGACAGCTTAAAATTCAGTCATTTGGCATTATTTAGCTAATTAGCTTTTAAAAATCCAAAAATAAATAAATAAATCATTGTATATTTTTACAGTGATAAACCTCTTTACAATGATAATCGCTCGAAATTCATATTTGATTCAATTGCTTATGAAAATTATTGATATTCAGATTCTTCAATCTCTTTTGATGAGTGGATTTTTAGGAGATAAATTCTCAAAAAAATTTAAGAATCTCCTCAAATAAATTATAATCGTCTTGTTGGCTTGGCTATTGATACCTTGATGATGCCTTAAGGGCTTTATAATTAGTTGCTTTGTATTTAATGTTGATATTAGAAACATAACAGATAATTTGATGTAGAAATTATGTGATTGCAACACCTATAAATTACATAGTTTGCTTTTGGCGTATCGTGATGCTTATAAAGTTAATGAGTTAGAATTATAGTTTTACCTTCAAGTAAATAGCATCGTGGTTGCCTATTGAGTCATGATGATGACATGTTGGGTGTTTCATCTACCTGTTAGCAACCTTATACTTCAATACGAAATACAGATTATTGTGAAGATAGCATAGAACGTCATCTTACTTGTTGATTAATTAGAATTGTTTGATGCCTAAAGTGGCTATCTTACTAGCTATTAATATTTGAGAGTAAGAATTTGAGTCATATACATATAAATGTCCCTGTATTTATTGCCTAGAAAGCCTATTGACAAGTGTAGATTGCCTATAGAACTATATTGAAATCTACTCACTTATGGCCTTTCTTTATGCCTAATTTGAAATTACTGACCCTTAATAGAGTCTTGTGTGCTCAAGGTGCAGTTATAGGAACCCAGAAGGCTCAAATATAGCTATCGGAGTTCAAAAGGCTCACGATAGAGACACAAAGGCCAATTGTGCTCAAGATACAATAAAGCATATGAAAGATATGACTAGTTGTCCTAACTAAGTTACTCGTAGTCTTATTCAATTATGTTAATTGTGATTGATATAGACATTTCTCGTTGGGATCTATATTTTGGTATTAGCGACCCCATATTTAGATAGGGCATAATGATTGTCTGTGTAAGTTACTTATTGCCATATTGCTTGCTTTCTGGCCATTGATTATTTGTCGTTGACCTCGGGTATAGTTAGTTGTGGGGCCTAACCCATCGATGACCCCCTAAAGTTGGCACGATGTTTCACTTAGACACCTTAACTGAGCGATGTTCATTTTCGGAATCTTATTGTATCATTTTAACACTTTTTTCTCGCATAACATAATGAGTGTAGAGCGTGAAAGGGTTATTTAGTTAATTTTTAATTATTTTTTTCTTTTTCTTCACCATTTTCAGCCACCATTTTGCCCAAGTTAAATTTCATCTATTAGGAATGAAGGTTTTTCAACAAAAATGATGGAAAATGTTTTTAAAATTTAAGAATAAACTCATTCATAAAATTCTTCGATGGAAGAATCTAATATTCACAATGAAGTAAATGTAAGAAGATTGATAAAAGCTTATTTCGATTACTTGCGGGGAGTGAATTCAATGATGCGTAGCATGCAGATGTGGTGAGTGTAATTTCTGCAAAAAGGGATAGAGATTTGGTGAAAGAAAAGTGGGGGAGTCGGGAGTATTTTGCATACCACAAAAAAGAAATTCAAATCAGAAGGAGAATTTGCTTGTTTGGGGGTTTTGGAGAAGGCGATCGGGGTTGGGAGAAAGTGTGTTTGGAGAAGCCGATTGAGGGTTGTGCCGGGGTGGTGGTGGTTTGGAGAAGACGCTCGGGGGAGGGGGAGTGTTTGGAGAAGGTGGTCGGGGTGGGGTGGGGGTGGGGGGTTGGAGAAGATGGTCTGGGGTGGGGTGTGTTTTTTTTTGGGGGGGAAGGGAGGTGTTTTTATTTGAGAAAAAATATCATTTGTCATTTTAATTTTACTCGATATTAATTATTTAAAAATTATTTTTGACACAAATGACAAATGTCATCATTTAATTTGTCACTTTACACGTCATTCGCGGGTTTAACCCACACACATTATATGTTTTTGATGATATTAAAAAAGTTGTCAAAATGACATAGCGGTACCCTACATGAGGTGTCTAAAATAAACATTGTTCAGTTAAGGTGTTTAACTGAAACATTATGTCAACTTTATGGGGCTGCCGAAAGGTTAAGGCTTAGTTGTAGCAATGTGACCTTTGACTATGGGATTATGTATAGCTTATATACCTAAGAGGTTATTGAGAAACGTGGAAGCCTACAGGGTTATATGAAGGCTTATTCATTTACGTGCCACTTGATTGCTTAAGAGGGCAATATATTGATGCCCACAGGACTATGTTGATACCTAAGAAGGATATGTGATGTCTACGGAGTTATATTGATGCCTATGAGGTTATATTGATGCCTAATAGGGTTATATGAAACGGACGAGGCTATATTGATGCTTAAGAGGGCTATAGGTTGCCTATGGAGCTATTAAAATGTATTGATTGCCTTCGGGGTGATATATAGAGTACCTCAAGGGATATTTAGATGTTATGATTGCCTACGAGGCTAGAGGACTACCGATAGGAGTATATTCACTAAATTGGCACCTTCCCGACTTATGGCTGCTCGGATAGGTGGTCTTGTTTGCTATTTGCACCTACCGAGCTATTAGGGGCTTGATTAGGTTGTTTTTTTTAAAAAATATTTTGGTATGCTTAGATTCAGGAGAAAGTCATTACGCTCATCTTATTTTTGACTTTATTATTAAATTGCTTTCAGAATACTATAATACCTGCTCAATTATTTATGGCATTTCATATTCGGCACATTATTTAGCGCATTCTTATAACCTACTGGTCCTGAAAGACAAGTATACAGGTTTCTTCAATAGTGTAGTAGATTTTCAACAAATTAGTCAGCTCCCTTTTTTTTTTCCAAAGTTCTCAGATCTAGAGATTTGATAGTGTTTGTCATGTTTAGTTGATAGGTAGGTTGGGACCTGTCCCGGCATAATATGTTACTTTTAGAGATTTGCAAATTTTTAATTGTATAGATATGTATTGTTGGTTATGTTGGCCTTATTATTTTTTCCTTTTAGCACAGTGGTTTGTTGGCCTTAATTGTACATAATTATATATGTTCAGTTTATATGTTTCTAGACATCATGACGGTCTCAACGACCTGTACAATGTTACTTAATTATAGATATCACGATGATCGTGACAATATAGAATTTGGTTTCTATTCTATGTGATTTGTTGAAATTAGTTGAGTTGACTGCAGATTTTGTGGACAGGAACCTTGCCAGCTGAGGGCTTAATTTTAAGTCGGGATATACTTATCTGTTTTCTTAATTTTACAGCTGGTATTACGTTGGTAGCGTGATTCTCCAGCAAGAGTCGACTTAGGGTCAAGTGTGGCACTAGGTGCCAGTTGCATCCCTAAGTTGGGTGTGACGATTGAAACCTGTTAAGCGATGGTAAAATAAGAAAAATAAACACACTTAATGATTAAGATTACAATATTTAAGATTCATACTTTGAAAACAAAATAAATTTAATAATTAAGATTAAAACATTCATTAAGTACAAACAAATAAAGTCTTAAACATCTCTATTTCACTCAGTTCGTGGCTAAGGTGCGCATGGATGTTATTGTTTTGCTACATTTCCTACATGATATCATTACAAGTAGAGGTGTACAAAATCGAACCGAAAACCGAACCAAATCGCAAGTCGAGTCAAATCGGAAAAAAAACTCGACTAGTGGTTTGGTTTGACTTGGTTTGGTATTGGAAAAAAAAACCGACTACATTTGGATTGATTTGGTTTTAACTAAAAAAAAACAACCCAGACCAAACCAACCCGACATTATATATGTAATTTTAAAATTTTATTTTGTACGCAAAAATATTTACTTTGTTATAATTTTAAAATATTTCTTATACCATTTCATAGTTTTTATCTTTTAATATATTATTTCAAGTTTAAAACTTAGAATTCAGAATGGTCAATAAAGATTATAGTTCATAGATGTTGATAATTATAATGAAACGTAAATCAAAATCAAAATAATACTAATGCAAAAAGAAAATCAATTCAACACTAAGAATGACAATAATATTAAATATTTGTTCTTTAGTTTTACATTGGTTTAGACAATTAAAATACATAATCTAATTTTAATTTTTCTTAAATATTTAGTAATGTAACTAATACTTATTAAACTTATTTTAGCATGATTTAGTACTTTTAAATTATGATCATTTTCATTATGACTTTGCAATATTTATTTTATATGATGATTTCACTATTATTTTTTATTGAATATTTT